>NW_025920145.1:713838-895028 GCF_902686445.1 Sciurus carolinensis
AGACTAGGGATGTGGCTTTGTGTTTAATCATCTCTGGATTAAATCCCCAGCACTCCCCTCCCCAAAGATGTTATTGTCCAAATAAGATAAAGGCATAGCATAGGTCCTCTGACAAAAATTTTTGAGTACAATTTGTCTCAATCTCAAACCTAGGAAGCAAAAAAAAAAAAAAAAAAATCATCTAAAACTCACTTTCTCAACATACAGTTGTGATACAGACAAAAGACAATCACAATAAACACTGCAATTCAAAAGTGCTAGCAGTGGGCAGGGAAAGGCACAGAATATTTTGCTCCCTCATGACAAATTAAAATCCAATGAGACATATAGCACAGGTTTGTTGATTAGGGGCCAGCCCTGCATCCTAAGAATGATTTTTCTGTTGCTCAGAACTGCCTTCCTGGCTTTTGTTTCTGTCTTCAGATTCATTCTTTGTTTATTCAGCTGTAGCCCCCGTTCATAAGTTGGTATTCTAACTTCTCTTCCCATCTCATCCTGTCTGTGACCTTGTTAGTCAAGCTGCAGGTACTTTCAGGAATATGATTCTCCTATAAACTCCATTTTTTTTGGAGGGGGGAACATACTCAAGTTTACTCCATTAGATACATCATACCCTAAAATATTCCTTATATGACTGTTTTCTCTATGGAGCTGTAAGAGGTTGCTTTCTGGTAATAACTTTGTAATTCTCAGAACCTGTCTTATTTAGTAGGGTTTCTTTGAAGCACACTTTAAAGATTACTATTACAGAAGGAGATAGCAGTGAAAATCGTGGATAAAAGGGTCACCAAAAATTCTCTCTTCCATAAAAATCAGTAAGAAAGGTGTGGCGATAAGATTAAAACAAAACAAAACAAAACAAAAAACTCTGGAAATTAACCAAAGACTTAACAGCAATTCAGAATAATATTTATTCAAGAAAACTGGATGAATCTTGAACAGAAAGATTTGTGGTGTTTTAAGTTGCTCTTATTCCATCCCATTTTCTATAGTTCTGAAAAACAATAGCCAGCATTTTGTTGAAAAACTCATGACCTGGCAGCTTCCAGGGCAGACCATGGGGCTAGAGTTCCTTCACTGCCTCATTCCCAAATAATAGCCCCCTTTTTTTTTTTTTTTTTTTTTTAACCTTTCTGGAAACCCGATTTATACAGGTGTCTGTTTTAACCTGATTCAGTCCTCATAACAGTTTGAAAACCTTCATTCCCAGCGGGCACCCGGTGAAGTCAAATACATTGTTAAACAAATTGTTAACTTCATGACTGCCTGAAGCAGTGGATAAAAACTGGGCAAACAAATCACTAACTACAGGGGATCTGAAAAGCTCCAATGTGTTTCTGGAGAATCCAGATGTTCTCATGAATGCATAGGACAGTGCACATGCTCAGCAAGGATCAGAAAAGGTTCCACGCTCTCATCTTTGGATAACCTTGGCTCTGTGGACAGCAGGGAGTGAAGATTAAATCAGAGTTGTAAATGGCTTGGCAGAGCATTGAGGGCATGCCCCAGTTTGAACTCAGAGTCCCCTATCAATGGGGAAAACTTTGATTCTACACATTTAAAGAAGTCACTGTTCAATGAGCTGATCACTAAGTCAACCATCATAAACTTAGAGGTCATGCACAACAAATAGAGGCTTCAAACTTCCATTAAGACAGGTCACTAAGTAAGGGAACAATTACTATAACAAATAGAAGTAGCAACAAACCCTGATGAGGGGAGAATCTGATTTCGAGGAGTATAAATCTTTGTATATGCTTCTGGGTTTGCATCACTAGCCTTTGCTTGGTGGTATTTGCATGCATTTGTACGAAGTACCTGTAGTTTCTTTACTTGTGTTAATTTTTTCTGGTTTTGGTTTAAGGGTAATATTTGCCTCAAAGAATGAACTGCAAAGTTTTTAATTCTCTCCTGTATATTGGAAGAGTTTTTGATAAATTCTACTCCTAAGTATATATAGCCAGGAGAAATGGGAAATATATACTGATGCAAAAACTTGTAGAATAATGTTCTCAGCAGCACTATTCATAACAGCCAAAAAGTGCAGACAACCCTAATGACCATCAAATGATGAGAGCATAAACACATGTTTTATAATCAAAAAATGTGTTTATTACTCACCCATAAAAATAATCGAAGTACTGATACTTGCTAAAACATGGATGGACATTGGGAAATATTATGTAAAGGAAAGAAGTCAGATCAGACAAAAAGATTAAATATGGTATGCTAAAATTTATACAAACTATCCAGAATAGATGAATCCATACAGAAAAAATGTAGATTGATTATTTCCATAGCAAGTTATATAAAGGGAAAGATGACTGCTAATGGGTATGGGGTTTCTTTACATGGTAATGGAAATGTGGAATTAGATAATGAAGAGAATGAGTATTATACAAGTTTTGAATATATTAAAGTCAGTTAATTATATACTTTAATTTTGTGTGTGTGTGTGTGTGTGGTACTAGGTTTTGAACCAAGGACCTAGTGTTTGCTAGGCCACTGTTCTACTACTTAGCTCTATCTCCTGCATAAGTTTTATGATATATGACTTATATATATGAATTATATATGAATAACTATATATATATATATAGATAGGAAACACTCTGTCTAGTTAAAATGTTCTATGATGTACATAGATCCTTTGAAGTATTACAAAGATGGCCATTACAGCTCTATTTGGGGTTCAATCTCTACCCTGAAAGTATTTCTTTGTTTGATAATATTTTGTGAAGAGACTGGTGAAAATAAATCATCTTTTCTTCAGTTTGGGAAATAGTTTATTTATATATACTTACATTCTTTTTTGAACTGTACATTTCCTTATGTAATCCACCGTTTTTTTTCAATATTTTATATAAGTCATATCAAAGAATCCAAATATCATGTGCTACACTTTGGGAAATTCTCTACAGACTGATCCATGAGTCCATGAGATACCCTTTCCATGTTGCTATAAGTAACAGGACTTCTAAACTTTCTGCTGTTACCTAGAAAGCATTTCCCACTCCCTAAGAACACATCTTGTATATGCTATAAGGAACCACTTCCTCTTGGCCTCTTCATCTTTCACTGAAAGTAATCTTGAGGCTCTTCCAGATCATGTCAGTCACTCCTTTTGAAAGCCATTGTCAAATACTTCAGGTTTTTCATATATTTACTCCCCACTTCCAGGTACCTAATTCTTTTCTGCATATCTATTTTGATATAGCAAACTTCTCTGAAATTTGAAACACCAAGTCACCTTTTTGTTATATCATAATTTCGTGTGTCGGGAATTCAGGTAGAGCTTGGCTGGGTGAACCTTTTGTTCCACGTGTTATCTGAGACCGTGTTCTTGTAATTTTGGGCTGGTCTGGAGCAGTCCGAAAGACTTGACCAACTGGGTACCTGTTTGTAATCACGATCCTTCCATGTGCTGGCTGGGGCTTTTTGACAGCATGATAATCTCACAGGAACCAAACTTTGACCTTGAATGGCATTCCAAGGCTAAAGCAGAAATCTCAATGTATTTTTATTCATAGGATTCATTTTTTATTCATGGGCTTTATGTCACTTCTAACATAGCATAGTCTTAGAAGAAAATCACAAAATAAAACTAGATATAAGGATTAAAGATCATGAAATTCTGTGAATATTGGGAAATCTATTTTACCTAAGGAGATGAGCAGGTTTGTAGTGAATAGCAACCTCAGAATATTGTCATGTAATACTTATATTTATACGTATAATTCAAATGTTATTATCTTGTGTTCAGGTATGCACATAGACATGTCTTCCTAGAGTTGCATTCTCAGCTTCCTTTATCCTTAACAGCTGCCTTTAAGCCTGACCACTTTGGGGCCCCATTGTAAAATCTATGTGTACCTAATTTTTTCATCTTTTTGGTGTCATCATGATTTATCAAAGAATAATGCAATCCAAATGTCATTTTATCACAGCTCAAGGCTATAGATTCTCTGTAACATCCAAAAAACACATCTTTTTTTTTTTTAGATCAAACAAACTATAGGGGTAAAAATAATAGTTAACTTTCTTAAATATAACCAGAAAATCCTACAAAATATGCATGCTCTATTTCAAAGATCCCTTTTATACCAGCTGTAAACATTGCAAACTTTTTCTATTATACACATTGTAATAAAATATATTTGAGTGCAACAAATTTAATCAACTTACTTTTTGTATTATGGTTTTGGTACAAAAGAAAACACATTATGTGACCATTTTTTTAAAAAGGTCACTTGTCTCACAAGTAGATTTTCCATTTTTGTACATTTTCTTATTTTGAAGATTTGTCATATCTGACCTTTACCTTGGAGGTACCTTTTGGCATTTTGCTGCTGTGAGTTCACTAAATACTCACTTCTAAAAATAAAATAGAAACATAATACAGAAACTAGCATATTTAGGTATATATAGCAATGAACATGTAATGTAAAAAATATAGAAGAAGTAAGTATAGGTAAGGATGTACTGCTACACTGTCTAAATGATTCCTAAATGACAAAAAATAAAACTTAATGAATATTTCTTTCTGATTTTTGTTTGTGTTCATAGTTCTCTGTGTGTGTATGTGGGGTAAGTTAATTGAAGTGTTTGAATATTCTCAATATGGAAAGAAAGCTGATAAGAAAATCTGTGTGTGAGCATAAGACACTTCACAAGTGTAGACTCTCCTAAAAAATGCAGATGGACATATTTTCCAAATCTCATTCTTCACAAAAAAGAAGAAAAATCAGTGACTAATGCTTCTCTAAGACAGGATATCAGTATAACTCCTGGGACACTAGATGGATAATAACCATAATGTTTATTTCTTGAGTCACTAAAAAAACTCTTTGAATCCGATAATGAGAAATTTGACCTATGAATCAACAACAACAACAAAAAGCTAGGTGTGAGGGGCTGGGGTTGTGACTCAGTGGTAGAGCACTTGCCCAGCATGTGAGACACTGGGCTCTATTCTCAGCACCACATATAAGTACACGAATAAAATAAAGGTCTATCAATATCTAAAAAACAGTTTTTAAAAAAACTAGGTGTGAGAAAGAAAATATATGTTATAAAAATTAATATCATAATATTGCTATTACAATTAAAAGAAAATAACAAACAGGAGCTGGATCTTAATATACACTCGTCATCTTCAAGTCATTATGTCTTTACTTTCATGTATTGAGACACCTATTGCTGTGTAACAAAATGCATCAAAATTTAGTGTCTTCAAGCAACAAACACTCATCACCTCAAATTTCTGTGAATCAGAAATTTGGAAATGACTTAGCCAGGTGCTTCTTCCACACAGTTATTAATAATGAAGTTGTTGGAGCCTGTGCAGTGGATGCATCAGTAATCCCAGGGACTCAGAAGACAGAGGCAGAAGGATTGCAAATTCAAGATGGGCCTCAGCAACTTAGTAAGACCCCACCTCAAAAGGGCTGGGAATGTAGCTTAGGGTTAAAGCACCAGGGTTTTATCTTCAGTAGTGAGGGAAAAAAAGAGAATAGAAAGGAAAGAAAGCGATGTAAAGATGTTGATGATGAGGGATGCCATCCCTGAAATACTTGCTTGATTTCAGAGATTTCATCCCTGAAATAATTGCATGATTTTCAAGCTCAAGCACATGACTGTTGGCAAATGGCCTTGGGTCCTCACTACCTAGTCCTCTCCATGGACTTCTCCAAAGTCAGTGATGGAAGAGAGAGAACAAAAGGGAGGCTGCTGTGTCCTTCATAACCTAATTTGGAAGGAACACACCATCACGTCTGCCATACTATTTTGGTGACACAGGACAGACCAACTAAGACATAATGTGGGAGAAGACAATCATAAGCTCTGAACAGGAGAATGGGTCAGAGAATCTGCTTGAAGTTGTCATAACCTGAAGTAAAATATTTACAATGAATAAATCTATTTTAGTTTGTCTAAATATTTTACTCGATCTGTCTTTCTTTAAACATAAAAATTTCAAGTTGTATTGTATATGTATATATTTACAATTATAAAATGCTTATATATACAATCATGTATGTGTGTTGTCACTGTTCAATTTTTTAATGTATTTTCTTGTTTTTCTTTGTTTAGCAAAAGGAAAAAGGAAAGATCATATAAATTTTTATGTTCTAATAGGAAAATATAACTATTGCTTGATCAATATTTATATTTACTGAAAATCAATGCCACCAATTAGTTAGTACCTTAATAATTATATTTGTATTTTATTTATTTTGCTTTCTGAGCAGATTAAAATGATAAATGGTGACTGGCAATTTCTTCTGGCATACATCAAAGTATACTAAAACAATACCACACAAACCCAAATAAATACAATTTTCTCATACTAAACAAAGGTGCCAAAAACATGCAATGGAGAAAAGACAGCCTGTTCAACAAATGGTGCTGGGAAAACTGGAAAACCATATGCAGCAGAATGAAACTAAACCCCTATCCCTCAACCTGCACAAAACTCAACTCAAAATGGATCAAGGACCTTGGGATCAGACCAGAGACCCTGAGTCTTATAGAAGAAAAAGTAGGTTCAAATCTTCAACTTGTTGGCTTAGGATCAGACTTCCTTAACAGGACTCCCATAGCACAAGAAATAAAAGCAAGAATCAATAACTGGGATAGATTCAAACTAAAAAGCTTTCTCTCAACAAAGGAAACTATCAGCAATGTGAAGAGAGAACCTACAGAGTGGGAAAAAATCTTTGCCACATATACTTCAGATAGAGCACTAATCTCCAGAATATATAAAGAACCCAAAAAACTCTACACCAAGAATACAAATAACCCAATCAACAAATGGGCTAAGGAAATGGACAGACACTTCACAGAAGAAGATCTACAAGTAATCAACAAACATATGAAAAAGTGTTCAACATCTCTAATAATAAGTGAAATGCAATCAAAACTACCATAAGATTCCATCTCACCCCAATTAAAATGGCGATTATCAAGAACACAAGCAACAATAGGTGTTGGCGAGGATGTGGGGAAAAAGGTGCACTCGTGCATTGCTGGTGGGATTGCAAATTAGTGCAGTCACTCTGGAAAGCAGTGTGGAGATTCCTTAGAAAACTTGGAATGGAACCACCATTTGACCCAGCTATTCCACGTCTCGGCCTATACCCAAAGGGCTTAAAATCAGCATACTACAATGATGCAGCCACATCAATGTTCATAGCTGCTCAATTCACAATATCCAGATTGTGGAACCAAAGTAGATGCCCCTCAATTGATGAATGGATACACACACAATGGAATATTACTCAGTCATAAAGAATGATAAAATTATGGCATTTGCAGGCAAATGGATGAAATTGGAGAATATCATGCTAAGCGAGATAAATCAATCTCAAAAAAACAAAGGAGGAATGATCTCACTGATAAGCAGATGATAATACATAATGGGGGGTGGGAGGGAGGCAAGAATGGAGGAAGGAGGAACTGTACAGAGGGAAAAGAGGGGTGGTAGAGGTGGGGGAAAGAGAAAAAAATAACAGAATGAATCAAACACCATTACCCTATGTAAATGTAAGATTGCACAAATGGTATGCCTCTACTTCATGTACAGAGAAACAAGTTGTACCCCATTTGTTTACAATAAGAGAAATAATACACAATAGCTGCTAGTCATAAAAAAGGAACAATTTGTCCCCTACTGTCCAAAGTAGTGAAAATTGCTTTAGTTTTTTAGAAAAGAAAAAAAAAATGACACCATACATCAGGTATTCTTGATCAAGGCATTTGTGAATATAAACATGTCATTTTAGAAAAAAAAAAGTGAAGGAAACCAATCTCATAAAGGAAACCAAGGACTAATCTCATAAAATATACTGTTTAAGTATTCACAGTATCCAAGGAAGCAAGTATCCTTTTTTCTCTTTTATAAGAGACTTAATTCAGATCATGCCTCAATTAATATCTTCATTTTAGCATTTGGTTATGATGAGAAACAACAACAAAATCTGAATGAAAGAAGATAAGAATTACCAGAGTTCTAATGATATCTGCAACATTTACATACGATCTGAATCATTTTTTGTTCTGGTATATAAAGCAGGGAAACTAACGTGATATTGTAGGGGAAAATCCACATAACAAGCCTAAAGGGCTCCTATTATATGTCTTGGATTTCATTTTACCTCTCATTTATGTGTAGCAATGAGGTGTGGAAATTGCTCTTCAGTTGTCTTAAGTATCAGTAAACTGCATCATACCACACTTCTTTAGGGCTTAATGGAAATGGGTGAGATTCACTTTACACTTAATTTCTGCATTTAAATGAAAAAGGTAATATCCAAAATGGTGTTGTACTTCCTGTTCAAGTGAGTTTTTCCAGTGAATGATTCATTAGCACTTTCAAGTCTGGTTAACAATAACTTCTGTTTTGTAATGCCTTTTATACATTGATGAGCTTTCCAAGTCGCTACATTTTTGGACAAATTATATTCAATGAAAATTAAATTAGTTCATGAAACACATTTTTATTTGAGTTGAAGTTAGCCAGACCCTTATGCAGTGATGAAATTGTAAAGCTCCAGTTTAAGGGTAATGTTAAATTCTTACCCAACAAAGGTTAAAAAAAAAAAATACAGTTTCTTTTTTTTTCCCCTCTCTTTTTGAGATAGTGTCTTACTGTGTTGACCAGGCCAGTTTTGAACTTCTGGGGTCAAACTATCCTCTTGCCTCACCCTCCTGAGCAGCTTGAGCCACAGACAAATGTCACTATGTCCCGCACAAATGCATTATTTAGTTATTACTAAATAAAAAGTTCTCGCTCTTGTCTAAATCTGTAGAATTTGAGACTGTTTAACTTGTGAAGTTATTTGACCTAGTTCAAAAGACATTAGTTTAAAATGTATTTTTTTTATTTATTGAGTTCTCAGTCCAAAGGAAATTAGAATTTCAATCTCCTAACAATTTAGCTTTCTTTTACATCTGAAGTTAGATTGCTTTCTCACCCTTCTGCTGTATTGGTCAATGCATTTAATTAGACTTTACGATTCTGAGTAATAGCCAATCTTTAGCACATTTTTTTTTTTTCAAAAGCAATTCAAAGATGACAATGTTTGGCAATATCATTGGATTTTCCAGAAAGACCTTTCTGGTAATTATTCACACAATAAACTTTTTGAGATCATAGTTAAGCCAGGTGCTACTTACTATTTATGTCTAAGATGCCCAGGGAAGATTAAATTCTAACCTGAAAGTAGTAAAATCCTTATTGCTAACATTAATGATATTAATAACTCCCATTTGTTTCTTGCCCCCTTCTCTTTTTCATCACCTGCCTATAATGAAAATTTACATATTATCTAGCATGATGCTCATCTGACATATTTAGTATGTAGATTTGCTACAGGCTGAAGAGGGCCTTTTCTAGTCATCAGAACTTGAAAGGATGATCAGTGATGTTCATAGGCTTTATAGTGACTAACTAGAAATCTAACCAAAGTTCTGGAATTATGACTTGTTTCTTCTAAGCTTTAAATCTTCTTGTGATCAGTCCTAAATTAGAATTGCTTTGATTGAAGGAATGCTTTCCTTTTCAAAGAAATGGTCTTCCTCAAGGATCAAGAAAATGAAGTCTTTGTTAGAGGAATAAAATGCTTTTCTCTCCAGGATGCTGCAGGCTTCTTACAGTCTTAAACTTCATAAAAGGTTATTAATTGTTCTTTGAACCATGTGGGCTGTCACCTCTAAAAAGTCTGAGGACAGTAACCACAAGAAAATGTTTGAACCATCCTCACTGAAAGAAATTCATGATTTGTGAAATCTTATACTGGTTAAGTAAAAAGACCTTGTAAATCAAGCCCAGTGAAGAGGGATTATTATTCTGGAGAGGGCCATTTGTGGGTTGAAATGTAAAGCAGCAATAAAAAAAAAAAAAACAATGTTCTCGAGTTGCTCTTTGGGCAATGTTTTCTTAAATTTAGAGTCAGAAATGTTACATTTTAAATTATGAAGCTATTTTTCACGCAGATTTTCAGATTGAAATATCGACTCTCATATTTGTCAAAATACATATTTATAGCAAACTCATTCTTTTAGTGAGAGATTTAGAAATCAATCATAATAAAGATGCATTGCTCCTGTGGTTTATCAAGAAGAGAAAGAAAACCCTGAACACTTTTTTTAATATCCAAAACACAAGGGTTGTTTTTGACAATAAACAGATAACCAGGGGAATAAAAAAACATCCTTAACATGCATTCTACTGATTAGGTAAAGCAAGCTCTTTCTAAGACTCCATTTCTGCATTTTTTTTCTATCACAATTATTTAAGAATCTTCTTCATAATGTTTAGTCACCCTCTTTTTCCAGTCACCAGTCACTTAAATATTTTGCTTTTATTCCCTGTAGTTATGATCAATACCCTTTCCATTCTCTATTCCAGCCTCACATAGATGGAAGATTTAATATTCATTGTGCATCTATCCATGTGTTATTCATTTTCTTAACTTGTTGTCATATGTAGTTTTGGTGAAATCCCAGTTTGAATCATGCATTCTACAAATAGGTGTGATTGGGCAGGTCAATGAACTTGTGTTGTTACCTAATGGAGTCCTTAGTAACTGAATCTCATGCACAGCATTTGGGTTATTTCCCCTGTAAAAAATCTTCTCAAATTCATGTCCTTTAAGAGGAAAAAAAAACTTTGTTTTTTTCTTTAATGAGTATAAAGTGGTAATATTTAATTATTATTACAAAAGCTAAGTACTTTTCACAAAAATTGAACCAACTCTCATAAAATTTCTATTGCTGTTTGAGTTCTCTAGGATGTACTACTTAGTTGAGTGACTTGATCTTTAGAAGAATAGGAACTTTTGCTTCCGGTAGGAACATGACTTTGTCTTCAAATTAAAACTACTCCCTCCACAGCCATCTGATAAAAAACCATACCTGCGTACTCGGGGTTGTCTCTGTAAGAGTCTTCAGAAGATCCTTTACTGTGATGCTGAGCAACCAACCCATCAATCACTTGCTTTCATATCTTTGTTCCTTTTTTGCCTGAAAAAACACTTTTCAATAAATTTCTTCTAATATTTAATTAATTTGTCTCATTATGAAATTATGTTTTGGTTTAAATTGATTCTAAACATGTTTTAAGCCAGATTAAGTGAAACCAAGGAACTATTTGACATAAAAATGTATCAGGAACATAATAAAAAGTCATGTTGCTTCTGGAAAATAAATTATTTTTCCTCTTGGTTTCAAATAGTGACAATAAAAGTTTATCAGAAGATTTTGATGGTGTAGTAAAGACAGGCTTCTACCTGAGGACTTCCATGAAGCATATCCCATTTTCATCCTTTCATGGATAAGCAAATCTCGTAACTGTGGGGAAAAAAAAAAAAAAAAACAAAAAACAGAAACAAAACACACAAAAAAACTAACAATGACAGTGATGAAATACATACAAATAACATTTTCCATGGTTTTGGTAAAATTAGATGCTAATGTTATTGTGGAGTTTTCTATATGCATATAAAATGTATGAACCATTAGTAAAAATTTTATTTTTTCAAAAATTAGCACAAGTTTTTTAATACTAATGATTAATATAATTAATGATGAGCATCAGTGAAAATTTCAAAGACATAATTGTCTTTATCCGCAAACTGACTCATGATTGGAGTACTGAAAAATTTATGAGGTCTGCTTTCTAAAGATTGTGCACAGTAACCACAAACATTCTACAAATGAGAAAACCACAGGAATGGAGTGAAGAAAATGAATACTCAAACTACAGAAAGATATTGTAGATACAGGTAAATATTCTTTTTGTTACAAAAGAAAAAGGAGGTAGTATCCTATGAAAATAGATGGGAGATCAGTGGAGTAGAGGTAGGGTTTTCAGGGAAGGGAAGAAGGACAAGAAAAGGGAGGAAGAGTGAATAAATGTGACCAAACTTTTCTATGGATAAATGGAAGATTTTTTTTTTTTTATTATAGTACACAAATGGGATACATGTTGTTTCTCTATTTGTACATGGCGTAAAGGCATACCATTTGTGTAATCATAAATTTACATAGGGTAATGTTTGTTTCATTCTGTTATTTTTTTCCCTTCCCCCATCCCTCCCACCCCTCTTTTCCCTCTATACAGTCCTTCCTTCCTCCATTCTTGCCCCCTCCCTAAACCTAACTCTAACCCTAACACTAACTCTTCCCACGCCCCATTATGTGTCCTCATCCACTTATTAGCGATATCATTCTTCCTTCGGTTTTTTGAGATTGGCTTATCTCACTTAGCATGATTTTCTCCAGTTTCATCCATTTGCCTGCAAATGCCATAATTTTATCATTCTTTATGGCAGAGTAATATTCCATTGTATATATATACCACATTTTCTTTATCCATTCATCAATTGAAGGACATCTAGGTTGGTTCCACAATCTGGCTATTGTGAACTGAGCAGCTATGAACATTGATGTGACTGTATCTCTGTAATATGCTGATTTTAAATCCTTTGGGTATAGGCCAAGGAGTGGGATAGCTGGGTCAAATGGTGGTTCCATTCCAAGTTTTCTAAGGAGTCTCCATACTGCTTTCCAGAGTGGCTGCACTAATTTGCAGCCCCACCAGCAATGTATGAGTGTACCTTTCTCCCCACATCCTCGCCAACACCTGTTGTTGCTTGTATTCTTGATAATCGCCATTCTAATTGGGGTGAGATGGAATCTTAGGGTGGTTTTGATTTGCATTTCTCTTATTACTAGAGATGTTGAACATTTTCCCATATGTTTGTTGATTGCTTGTAGATCTTCTTCTGTGAAGTGTCTATTCATTTCCTTAGCCCATTTGTCGATTGGATTACTTGCATTCTTGGTGTAGAGTTTTTTGAGTTCTTTATAGATTCTGGAGATTAGTGCTCTATCTGAAGTATGATTGGCAAAGATTTTCTCCCACTCTGTAGGCTCTTTCTTCGCATTGCTGATAGTTTCTTTTGCTGAGAGAAAGCTTTTTAGTTTGAATCTATCCCAGTTATTAATTCTTGCTTTTATTTCTTGTGCTATGGGAGTCCTGTTGAGGAGTTCTGGTCCTAAGCCGACATGTTGAAGCTCTGGACCTACTTTTTCTTCTATAAGATGCAAGGTCTCTGGTCTGATTCCGAGATCCTTAATCCATTTTGAGTTTAGTTTCGTGCATGGTGAGAGATATGGGTTTAGTTTCATTCTGTTGCATATGGATTTCCAATTCTCCCAGCACCATTTGTTGAAGAGGCTATCTTTTCTCCATGGCATATTTTTGGCCCCTTTGTCTAGTATGAGAAAATTGTATTTATTTGGGTTTGTGTCCGTGTCCTCTATTCTGTACCATTGATCCACCTTTCTATTTTGGTACCAATACCATGGCGTTTTTGTTACTATTGCTTTGTAGTAGAATTGAAGATCTGGTATTGCGATACCCCCTGCTTCACTCTTTCTGCCAAGGATTGCTTTAGCTATTGTGGGTTTTTTATTCTTCCAGATGAATTTCATAATTGCTTGCTCTATTTCTGTAAGGTACATCATTGGGATTTTAATTGGAATTGCATTGAATCTGTATAGCACTTTTGGTAGTATGGCCATTTTGACAATATTAATTCTTCCTATCCAAGAACATGGGAGATCTTTCCATCTTCTAAGGTTTTCTTGAATTTCTTTCTTTAGTGTTCTGTAGTTCTCATTGTACAGGTCTTTCACCTCTTTTGTGAGATTGATTCCCAAATACTTTATTTTTTTCGAAGCTATTGTGAATGGGGTAGTTTTCCTAATTTCTCTTTCTGAAGATTCATCGCTTATGTATAAAAATGCCTTAGATTTATGTGCATTGATCTTATATCCCTCTACTTTACTGAATTCACTTATGAGATCTAACAGTTTTCTGGTGGAATTTCCTGGTTCCTCTAAGTATACAATCATATCATTAGCAAATAGGGATAGTTTGAGGTATTCTTTTCCTATTCGTATCCCTTTAATTTCTTTGGTCTGTCTAATTGCTCTGGCTAGAGTTTCAAGGACGATATTGAATAGAAGTGGTGAAAGAGGGCATCCCTGCCTTGTTCCAGTTTTTAGAGGGAATGCTTTCTGTTTTTCACCATTTAGAATAATATTAGCCATGGGCTTAGCATAGATGGCCTTTACAATGTTAAGGAATGTTCCCACTATCCCTATTTTTTCTAGTGTTTTGAGCATGAAGGGATGCTATATTTTATCAAATGCTTTTTCTGCATCTATCAAAATAATCATGTGATTCTTGACTTTAAGTCTATTGATATGGTGAATGACATTTATTGATTTCCTGATGTTGAACCAACCTTGCATCCCTGGGATGAAACCCACTTGATCATGGTGCACTATTTTTTTAATATGTTTTTGTATGCGATTTGCTAAAATTTTGTTGAGAATTTTTGCATCGATGTTCATTAAGGATATTGGTCTGAAATTTTCTTTCCTCGATGTGTCTCTGTCTGGTTTAGGTATCAGGGTAATATTGGCTTCATAGAATGAGTTTGGGAGGGTTCCCTCCTCTTCTATTTTATGGAATACTTTGAGAAGTATTGGAATGAGCTCTTCTTTAAAAGTTTTGTAGAACTCGGCTGAGAACCCATCTGGTCCTGGACTTTTCTTTGTTGGTAGGCTTTTGATGACTTCTTCTATTTCATTACTTGAAATTGGTCTATTTAAATTGTGTATGTCCTCCTCGTTCAGTTTAGGCAATTCATATGTCTCTAGGCACCTGTTGATGTCTTCAAAATTTTCTATTTTGTTGGAGTATAGATTTTCAAAATAGCTTCTAATTATGTTTTGTATTTCAGTCGTGTCTGTTGTGATATTTCCTTGTTCATTCCGAATTTTAGTGATTTGGGTTTTCTCTCATCTTCTCTTTGTTAGTGTGGCTAAAGGTTTATCAATTTTGTTTATTTTTTCGAAGAACCAACTATTTATTTTGTCAATTTTTTGTATTGTTTCTTTTGTTTCAATTTCGTTGATTTCAGCTCTGAGTTTAACTATTTCCTGTCTTCTACTACTTTTGGTGTTGGTCTGTTCTTCTTTTTCTAGGGCTTTGAGCTGTAGTGTTAGGGCGTTTATTTTTTGAGTTTCACTTCTTTTATTAAATGCGCTCCATGAAATAAATCTTCCTCTAAGTACTGCTTTCATAGTGTCCCAGAGATTTTGATATGATGTTTCTTTGTTCTCATTTACCTCTAAGAATTTTTTAATTTCCTTCCTAATATCTTTTGTTATCCATTCATCATATAATAGCATATTGTTTAATCTCCAGGTGTTGGAGTAGTTTCTGTTTTTTACTCTTTCATTTATTTCTAAGTTCAATCCATTATGATCTGATAGAATACAAGGTAGTGTCTCTATCTTCTTGTATTTGCTGACATTAGCTTTGTGGCATAATATATGGTCTATTTTAGAGTAGGATCCATGTGCTGCTGAGAAGAAAGTGTATTTGCTCTTGGTTGGATGGTATATTCTATGAATGTCTGCTAAGTCTAAATTATTGATTGTGTTATTGAGATCTATGTTTTCTTTGTTCAATTTTTGTTTGGAAGATCTGTCCAGTGGTGAGAGAGGCGTGTTAAAATCACCTAGTATTATTGTGTTATGGTCTATTTGGTTTCTAAAATTGAGAAGGATTTGTTTAACATACATGGATGAGCCACTGTTTGGGGCATAGATGTTTATGATTGTTATATCTTGCTGATTTATGCTTCCCTTAAGCAGTATGAAATGTCCTTCCTTATCCCTTCTGACTAACATTGGCTTGAAGTTCACATTATCTGAAATGAGGATGGATACTCCAGCTTTTTTGCTGAGTCCATGTGCATGGTATGTTTTTCCCCATCCTTTCACCTTTAGTCTATGGGTATCTCTTTCTATGAGGTGAGTCTCTTGCAGGCAACATATTGTTGGATCTTTCTTTTTAATCCAATCCGCCAGTCTATGTCTTTTGATTGATGAATTCAGGCCATTAACATTCAGGGTTATTATTGAGATATGATTTGTATTCCCGGTCATTTGGTTCATATTTAAAATTTTATTTATTTATTTATTTATTTTTTGACACAACTTGGTTCCTCCTTTATTTGACAATTCCTTTAGGATAATTCCTCCCTTTGCTGATTTGCTTCTTTGTTTTTTATTTCTTCCTCATGAAGTATTTTGCCGAGAATGTTCTGTAATGCTGGCTTTCTTTTTGTAAATTCTTTTAGCTTTTGTTTATCATGGCAAGATTTTATTTCATCGTCAAGTTTGAAGGTAAGCTTTGCTGGGTATAAAATTCTTGGTTGGCATCCACTTTCTTTCAGAGCTTGAAAAATGTTGTTCCAGGCTCTTCTAGCTTTTAGGGTCTGGATTAAAAAATCTGCTGATATCCGTATTGGTTTCTCCCTGAATGTAATTTGGTTCTTTTCTCTCACAGCCTTTAAAATTCTGTCTTTATTTTGTATGTTAGGTATTTTCATAATAATGTGCCTTGGTGTGGGTCTGTTGTAATTTTGTGTATTTGGAGTCCTATAAGCCTCCGAACTTGATTTTCTATTTCATTCTTCAGACTTGGGAAATTTTCTGATATTATTTCATTGAATAGATTGTTCATTCCTTTGGTTTGTTTCTCTAAGCCTTCCTCAATCCCAATAATTCTTTAATTTGGCCTTTTCATGATATCCCATAGTTCTTGCAGATTCTGTTCATGATTTCTTACCATCTTCTCTGTTTGTTCAACTTTGTTTTCGAGGTTAAATATTTTGTCTTCAATATCTGAAGTTCTGTCTTCCAGGTGTTCTATCCTATTGGTTATACTTTCTATGGAGTTCTTAATTTGATTTATTGTTTCCTTCATTTCAAGGATTTCTGTTTGGTTTTTTTTCAATATCTCTAACTCTTTATTGAAATGATCTTTTGCTTCCTGAATTTGTTCTGTTAACTGTCGATTGGTGCGATCATTCAATGCCTGCATTTGCTCTTTCATCTCATCATTCAATGCCTGCATTTGCTCTTTCATCTCATCATTTGCTTCCCTAATCATTTTAATTATGTACATTCTGAACTCCCTTTCTGTCATTTCTTCTGCCATGCTGTCGTTGGATTCTATTGATGTAACATCTAGATTTGTTTGGGGCATTTTCTTCCCTTGTTTTCTCATATTGTTCAGGAATCAGTGGGTCATTAAGATATTGCAGATTTCCTCTATCGACTTATAATGTCCCTGAAGATTGCTAGTATATCCCCTCTTATCCTTCAGTAGCCTGAAGTCTTGGAGGAAGTTGAAAATGCGGAACTCCACGCAGAAGCTGCTTCTCTAGGGTGGTGAACCTCAGGTGGCGTATATTCCCTGCTAGTGGTCAGAGGTGTCTCCACTTGTTGACCAATGGTCATCCAACGGGGAACTAGGCTGCGGGCTGAGGCAAGTCCTGTTTGTGCCTGTGTCTCTGGTTTTACCGTCCCTGTGGGAAAACCTCTCCCGGTAGGGAAGACTCACTCGGTGGGGACGTCTCGCTGGTCAGTTGCCCTCCTAGAGGTTCCCCTCAATCTACAACTACTGCCTGGGCTGGGCTATCTTCCTCTGCAACGTTCCCAGGGGCCCGGACCTACCTCCTGGGCCTGGGAGCCTCACCCTCCGCAGGCGAGTCTCCTTAGGCTGCCTCTCCCATAGAATCTGCCCGCAGCCCTGGAAACTTCGCTCCGCCCCTAGGCGTGTCTCTGTGCGGCTCTTCCAGTAAGAAGCCACCTAGCTCCTGGGACCCTGCTCTGCACCTAATCGCCTGGCTATGCGGCCCCTCCTCTGAGCCGCCACCTGGAGCCCTGTACAATAGCTCCGATACCCAGAGACCCGCCACACACCTCCTCCACCGTACAGCGGCTCAGTTTCCGATGCAGTCACTAGGAGTCCAAGCAACTCACTTCACGTCTCCTCCTCCCGCCAACCTCCCGCAGCCCCAGGCAGTCACTCCAAGCCCAAGCAACCCGCCCTGTTCCTCCTCCTCCTCCTCGGGGTAGCCCCCCGGGTGTTCAGGGGCGGTGGCTCCAAGACCAAGTGACCCACCACGCTCCTCCTCCAGGCAGGCCACCGGTGTTCAGGAGCGGTCGCTTTGAGAGCAATCAACTCACCACTCGCCTCCTCCTCTAGCAACCACCTGTGGCTCTGATGCAGTCACTCCTAGACCAAGCGACCCGCCGCACTTCTCCTCTTCCTCCGGGCAACCTCCCGGTGTTCAGAAGCGATTACTCTGAGTCTAAACAGCTCACCACGCAGCTCCCCCTCAGGCAGCCACCCGGAGCCCCAGTGGTTGCTTCGAGTCCAAGCGCTGTGCTGAGCCGCCTCCTCTATGATGATCCCAGTTGTCTGTGTTTACCGCTCCAGCGGGGGGAGGGGCGTCTCGCCGAGCAACTCCACTTCACAAATTCCCTGCATTCCGGGGCTACTGCCCCATCCAGGACGCCTCCCCAATGGGAGAGACTCACCCGGCGGCTTTGAGTTGGTCCCAAGTCTCTCACTATCTCCTCTTTTGAATCCTGCGTCCTGGAGCAACATGAAATGCAGCCGCCCCCTAGTCCGCCATCTTGAAACTCCGGAAGATTTTGATGATGTAGTAAAGACAGGCTTTTACCTGAGGAATATATATATGTATGTGATATATATACATATCACAGTGAATTTCACCTTTATGTATATTTCCAATGCATTAATTAAAAAAATAAACAGAAAAAAGATCAGTAAATTGAAGAAAGGGAACAGGGAGAGAAAAGAGGGAAGGGAGAGGGAAGTACTGGGGACTGAATTGGAGCAAATTATATTCCATACTTGTATAATTATGTTAAAATGAAGCCTGATGTTATGTGTACATATAATGAACTAATGTAAAAGAAAATATTTTAGGAGCATTTTTGGTTGTGAACCTCTTTTTTTTTTCAAAATAAAATTTTGCTTTTAAAATCAATATGCTACAATAGGCAGAATTAATATTGTCAAAATGGCCATATTACCAAAAGTGCTATACAGATTTAAAGCAATTCCTATTAAAATTCCAATGATGTTATTCATGGAAATGGAAAAGGGAGTTGTGAAATTCATTTGGAAAAATTACAGACCCAGAAGAGCCAAAGCAATCCTTAGAAAGTGAAACAGGAGACACCACAATACCAGACTTTAAATTTTTCTACAGAATAATACTAACAAAAACAGCATGGTATTGACATCAAACAGACATGAAGATCAACAGTAAAGAATAGAAGGCACAGAGACAAACCCACATAAATACAGTTATCTCATAGTACACAAAGGCAACATAAACACGCACCGGAGAAAGATAGCCTCTTCAATAAATGGTAGTAAAATTAAGTTAGACCCCTACCTATCACCCTCAATAAAACTCAGGTCCAAGTGGATCAAGGACCTATTCATTAGACCAGAGACACTGTGCCTAAAACAGGAAAAAGTAGGCCCAAATCTTCACCATGTTGGCTTAGGAACAGAATTCCTCAACAAGACTCCTAAAACACATGACATTAATCAATAGATGTGATGGTATCAAACTAAAAAACTTCTTCACAGCAAAGGAAACAATCAAGAATGTGAAGAGAAAGCCTACAGAATGGAAGAAAATCTTTGCCACCTACACCTCAGATACAGCATTACTCTTCCAAGGCATAAAAAGTACTCAGAAAATGTAACATAAAAAAAAAAAAAAACAACCCAATCAATACGGATCAAAGGAATTGAACAGACACTTTAAAGAAGAAGAAATAAGAATGACTAACAAATATATGAAAAAATGTTCAGCATCTCTAGCAATTAGAGAAATGCAAATTAAAACTACACTGAGATTCCATCTTACTCCAGTCAGAATGGCAATTATCAAGAATACAAGCAACAATAAATATTGGCAAGGATGTAGGGGATAAGGTACACTCATGGTGGGACTGAAAATTGGTGCGACCACCATGGAAAGCAGTATGGTGATTCCTCAGAAAACTTGGAATAGAATCACATTTGACCCAGTTTTTCCACTCTTTGGAATAGACTCAAAGGACTTAAAATCAGCATACTATAGTAATGCAGTCACTTCAATGTTTATAGCAGCTTAATTCATAATACCTAAGCTATGGAACCAACTGGGTGCCCTTCAGCAGATGAATGGATGGTATATATACACAATGGAGTATTACTCAGCCATAAAGAAGAATGAAAATATAGCATTTTCTGGTAAATGGATGGAACTGGAGACTATCATGCTAAGTGAATTAAGCCAATCCCCAAAAAACAAATGCCGACTCTTCTCTTGGATAGGAGGATGCTAACAGATAAGTGAAGAGGGATGTGAGTAGGAAAGACAGTAGAATGAATTGGACAAAACTTTCCTATGTTCATACATGATTACATGACCAGTGTAACTCCATCTCATGTACAACCATAAGAATGGGAAGTTAGGCTCAACATATGTATAATATATAAGAATACACTCCACTGTCATGTATATCTAAAAAGAACAAATAAAAAAATTCTTTCATGACAAAAAAATCAACATGCTAAATGGGAAGCACTAAGTGTATTCAAATATTGCCTATTTTACCTTCTCTCTAGTCTTCCTCCTCTTGGTGTTTCCCAAAAAGCTCCTCAGATCCTTCAGGGCTAGAATTCAATTTGGATCTTCACCCCAGGTACATAGTTAAAAATGCAATTGATCACAACTACATTCCCTTACAAATTTACTGATACAAATCTTTACCAAGTTGAATTTCCTTGTAAACATGTCCCCAAATATGGGTCTCTCAGTAAAATTTTTGACGTAGGAAAGAGAAACTTGAAAGCAATTGAAACATCATTCAATAGTCACAAATGAAAGTGGGCAGGACATATAGACCCCAGTTCTAATGAGATAACAGTGCCAAACAGTGATGAAGAGGACCTGGATTCAATCCCCAGCACCAAATTCATAAAGAACAGAAAAAGAAAGTCAAAAAGGTTTTCTGATGAAATTAAAAAATAGACATCTTTGCAAATTGTAATATTTTAAACTTGGAACACACAGAAACAGTGGAAGATTTTACATCATATGATGGAAGATTAATTTTACTATAATTTCTAAAGATGCTGGTATGATATTTACGTGTGCTAATGGATGAGAAGCACTAGCCTTCAAAGAGCCAGCAGAACAGCATTAAAAGTCAGTTATCTTCTGTCTTGCTTTTGTGTTTTTGTGGCTTCTCAGTGCTTTGCAGATGCCATTTGTCCATTCTACCTGTGTCCATCTGAACTTGACCTAAAATAAGGAACGAAGCCCAGGAATGACATTGTGCAGCATACTGGTGGGTTTCACACTTTTTGAATAATCTTTTCATCGGTGCTACAACTTCACTGCACTTCTCTTGTGGCAGTCACCTGACATTCTTTTTATATTTCCTTTTTCTACCCAGTTATTACATAACCTCTATGACTTACCTTTTGAACACTGAGAATCGTTCATACTCTTCCCTGAGAGAAGGAATATTTGAACCTTTTTAATAGTGGCCATCATATACACCTAACAAACCAAACAGAATACACATCTTATTGTTTCGCAGCCTAGTTGCTATAGGGACATACTATTTAAGGAACAAAGGAGGAATCCCAGCTTGTGTGGTGTCGGCTCCCTTCCTGCAATGGTCTTCTTTGGTGGGAAATAGAAAATAGCTTCGAGAGGAATGGCAGCTTGAGGCTTGAGCAGGGACTTTAACTCAGAGCAGAAATAGTAGCTGCTAAAAAAAAAAAAAAAAAAAAAAAAAAAAAAAAAAAAAAAGGTTTTGTGGTGTTTTTCATCATAGTGTGCATATTTAAAACAATTTTTTTCAGAAATGGAAAAATTCTGGTGTCTTCCCTCCAATTGACAATGATGAGTCCTTAAAAAATGAGCTAGTTTTATATAATTGCTTTGGATTTTCTTTTTTTTCAATGTACAACCTTACTTTAATTTAGTCTGATTCCATTACATTTTTGATATTTTGCATTGGTCCTGAAAATTGAATAAGACTTGTATTTTTTTTTAAGACTTGTATTTCTATGTATAGAACTGCCTGCATAGATCTATTTCAACCTTCATAAAATGGTCAAATTAAGTGTTTGAACTTGCAAAACTGATAATTTTCAAACTTTTGAACTTAGAATGAAATGTAACTTTAATACAAATAGAAAGTCTCACTATGTACAAGAGAAGGCCAAGTTTTCAATTCTCATATTATCAGAAATATCATAAAGAAAGTCAGATTTATAACACACTTCTCTTCCTATGTGCATTTAAAGTAAGTACAATAAAATACCAACACAGCTTTCATGTGTTAAAATGAGAAAGTGCAAGCAAGAGTGACTTTTAAAGTATCTGATAAAACAATCTCTATGAAGCCCAAGATTAGGCTAAAAATTACCAGAAATAGTTCATTGCATCTTTCTAAGTTCTCAACAAAAAAATTTCATCAGTTTAAAAAGCAATGTCAAATTCACTGAAAAACTAAGTTGGGTTCTTTCATTAAATCTGAGAACTCTGCAACGTCAAATATTTGCTGGTTTTGCAAGAGAAAATTGCCAGCTTCACTTTTACTTACTTACTTTCAAACTGTGACAAAACATTTCATATCTATGACTTAAAATTGGAGCAAGGGATACAGTCCCTCAGCACATTTCCCCACCAAGTACAGAGAAATTTGCCATCAGAATATTAGTTTTGTGTAGTAAGAAGGGGAAAATAGATACAGTGTCCCAGTCTGTCAACAGGGACATAAAGGCTCTGAATGGGTCACCATCTTCAATTCTGGATAAATCTTATATTTAAGAATTTTCTAATGCTTTTGAAATGGTGACCTTTTCTGCTATCATCCTAAGAAGTAAGTATAAGCATGCAGGTAAATTCACAGGCACAAAAGATCCATGTTAAAAACAGTGAAGGGAGCTGTGATGCAGCCGTGACAATTTGAATGGCCCTGGCACATTCAAAATAGGATCTTAATTATTCACCCAAATCCTGAAGCAAACTCTTGCTAGTCTTGTTACACTGCTAAACTCTAAATTGGATTTTTTTCCCATGATTTTAGCTATGAAAATAAAATTAAAGCATTTCTCCTTTTTAAATTCACACAGAATAATTCGCTTTATTTACAGAGCATTTTTTTTTCCCCCAGTCTCCAATGGTGCCTAGATAGCATCATTAGGCATCATTAAAAGAAATCTATGCAGAATCCTAAGAATGACAGATGTTGATGCTCCTCAAGAAGAGGCAAGTTTGACTCTCGACAGCTCTCTCTAGGTTTCAGTTACTGAGAAGCTATTCTGTGGCAGCCTCTACATTCCACAAGTTTTAAGACAAGGCCGCTATAACTGCATTCCTATAGACGCCCGTAGTACATAGGTCTTCCATTTGTGTGTGTGTGTGTGTGTGTGTGTGTGTGTGTGTGTGTATTCTGGAATAGAAACTGGTGCTCTAACACACGTGTTCCCAAAATCGAGCTGTTTGAACATGTCAGGATTTTGTTTGTACTGATTTACTACTACTGCATCTTGTGGATCATCCGGTTTTGCGGCTGCCAATAATGCTTGCAATGACAATAATACCGAGCATAGAATCATTGCTTCTGCTCATTGATCTTTCAGGATAGCCAAACAAATAGCCCCTGTGAGGGAACTAATATTAGGATGCCATATTATTAGTGATAAATTGGACCTTACGGGGATTGAATGGATATGTTTCTGGTATTTTTATCTCTAGTTGATATCTTCCTCCTTCAAATGGTGCATCTGAAGGTCCTGCTATTTCCTCTTAATTCCATAAAATTCTCATCTAAAAGATCTACTTTAATTTGATTTTTGCTCCTCCGTCTCCTCTGCCTCAGTGAACTGTGATCACTGCCAGGCCCAGGCCACCGTTCCCTCCGCAGTCTCCTCACTGGGTGATTCAGGCCCCAGCACAGGAACTCTGCCACAGTCACCCAGGCCGCTGCGCTCTCCTCCATGTGGAATCACCTCCACACCTGGCCACAAAAATCTGCTTTGGAATTTTTTTAAGTGTTAGCCAAACTAGATCTTATTTACAATATCAAGATCCATTTAATTTAAACTTCCATATACTTCTTAAAATTTTGGATTGACTCCTGATACTTATAAAGTGATTTTCTAGTTTCAACAGAGTATAGCATTATCTTCTTCTATGTCAATTATATTGTCAGAGTATTTATTGATTGCCGCTACGAATTCTACATACTACCATATTTAAACTGAAGTGATACATGAAAATAAAAGTATCAAAAGCTAGACTTTTCAGGCTACCTTCTTTCTATTGGAGAACTCCTTTAAATGTAAAAGCATAAGATATATATTTCTAACTACTGAATGGAACCCAGTGAGGTGGGTATATATTTTATATCAATAATTTTATCATTTTTAATGCAATGATATGGCCATATATATACCATAGTTTCTTTATCCATTCATCTATTGAAGGGCATCTAGGTTTGTTCCACAATCAAGCTATTGTGTTTCCTCAGACTCACATTACTCCTTTGCAATGATGTATCATATTTATATTGCAATTTTGCATTCTCCAGGGAAAATGATCACATAACTTCAGAGTGAAATATTCCATTTTGAGAGGTAAGGGTCAGAGTGACCACAGGAAGAAATCGTACTGAACTCTAGGAAGCCACCTGAGATGAGAGTGTCCTTTCAGCTATGGCTTGTGCACAGCCTCTCCTTGGTTCTTCTGCTCAAGTAGAAAGGGGTCCACATGTAATATTACCTACAAGCAATTATTTTAAACAAATGCAATTGCTGTTCATTTTATGTTATAATAAACTTTTTCCACTTGTGTACCTACTCCAGTGATAGTGTTTCCAAATAAAATATTTTACTTATTTTTTATCATTTTATTTATTTTTTGTTGAGAATCTCTGAAAAAAATAGGTGCTTTGTAGTTCTATACATTTTAAAGTTGATTTTAATGTGATCTAAAAAATACATATTTGTAAAGAACTGATCATCTTAGTGGATTTTAACCAGGAACAAATTTACAAAACCAACTTATGTTCCATCAGTACAAATCTAGAATATTTGATAAACTTGTAAAGAAAACTTTCATAAAGTTTTCCAAATTCATTCTTAGCTTAAAAGTCCTTGAAAAAATCTAATTTTACAAATAATTCCAAAAGACTAAATGAGAAAATTTTGTCATTTAAATAACAGAATTTAAACTTGAATGAATAGCATGAAAAACATTCAGTGATAATAAAAATTTGGTTATTTCAAAATACAAAGTATCACTAAATGAGATATAAATTTATTTTTGTCTATATTAAATACTTTTTCTTACAAAGTAATGTTTTATTTGAAAAATTTATAAGAACATAAATTTTGATTAAAGTCATAACAATTTGCAAGCTATGTAATGTTTGAAATTGCCACATTATTCATTCCTGGATGCTTTATTGAACACAAATCAACCCCATAAGACTTTCAAAGGTGTTAAAGAACATATAAGGACAAAATACACATGCCAACTATTCTTAAGTAATATACAATGTAAAATAAATAATTATGGCACAATGCACAAAGGTAGACAAGCAAAAATCATTTAAGTTCATAGGAGAAAAAAAAAAACTTTAATTCAGACTTTAATTTTGATTAAATCTTTAAACATCGAGTAGACCATAAAAGATGGATAGATTTTTTTGGCAAATAAATAGAAACAAAAGAAGGTTTGGAAGCATGAATTGTGTGTGAGGATTTATGAATATTTCAAGGATTTAACGTGGAATATTTGAAGTCTAGGATGAGAACTTGAAATTAAACTGCAGAAACCATTAAATACTAGTCTGAGAATTGTGACTATTTTGTTTCAGTAGGTAGTAGATTTAATTGTATTGGAAAAAAGTTTGAATTACAATATTTGCCTCTGCTCAAACAATATACATACACTGTGATATTTAGAATAAGAAGTAGATAAACAAAAATAACTAAAATTTTAAAAAGTGAATTTACTTTCATTTAGATATCTGAGGTCACTTATTTATTTTATCATTTCAGGGCTCTATTCAAATTTTATTTTATCAAAGAGGACTACCTTGACCACTCTATAAATTTAATAGTGTCCAGTTATCTCATACTGCTTAACCAATTATTTGCTTTATTTTTATTCATTTTAGTTACTAATAACATAATATTTCTGCATTGTAAAATTGGGTTCTTTTGTGCATGTTTATTGAGAAATCCACGAGGATAGTATCTTTTTATCATTCTTGTGCAGTCAAGGCTGATGAAGAGTACAGTAAGCAGGAGTTTGATGAATATCTATGCATGTGTGAAATGGGATCATACTGCTCTTACTTTATTTTCTTGTCTATCACATATTTAGATTTTTACAACCATGTTATTCTAGGGGCTGCTAATTCAGCGATGAAGGTTAAAGTCTAAAGTTCTAACTGCTTAGAAATCCATCTATTTTTATCATTATATAATTCTCTAAAGCAGAACTTAAAATAGTTATAAAGTATTCCTTTGAATAAATGCAATGCAATTTATCTACTAAACATCTTCTTTTATATGTTGTGGTGTCTTTAAACTGCAGGCATTTATAAACAACATTGTGATGAATGAATTTGCAGCTAATACTATGTCTTTGTTGTAATCATTTCCTCAGGATATATTCTGAAGTCAACATGAAAAATGTTATTGATCAAATACAGAGATCCTAAGGGCAACCTTGCCAGTTCAAATGAGACTTTAAGATACATTGTGTTTGAAGAAAAGACAGGAAACATTTTAAATCAGCAATTTTTTTCCCTTTTGCTTTTTCTTTCTTGGTCAAAGATGATCACTACCTGAGTTCTACTCTCTATCACTCATAGTCCACTATTATTTATTCATGGGTCCTGCATAGGATTGTTGCTACACACCATTCACATTTTTTATTAATATTCACTGCTCTTTAGAGTCTCATAATCAATCTTTGGGCTTATTTTAGCTCATCACCATATGTGTGGACATAAAAATAATAACACAAACCTTAGGATGAAAGTACATTAATCCTTATTTCTTATGAGAGCCATTCAATATCATTCTTGCAAATTTGTCCACAAGTAGCAAATATCTGAAAATAATAGTGATGTTTTTTCCTGTATATATATTGCATAGTGTATTCTTTTCTTATTGAATTTAAAGTCTATGCCTCATCATTAAGAGCCTTTAGAATTACAATTAGTTATTTGTTACAACTGTCCTAAGGATTAGAATTATTGAGTGTTAACTTGTTTCCAGAGAATCAGCATAATCTACATGATGGGAAAGACTGAAAACAGGAAGGGAAAATACTAGCAATGCATTTGGTAATAGTTTCCTAAGTAGCAAGGTAATTTACTAGTAATTATTTATTCATATTCCTGCATTTCAACCTCTCCAATATGAACTATAAACATAATAGGCTTTGGGACTCCTCCATTTGGGTTTGTGATGTTGAAAGAG
This sequence comes from Sciurus carolinensis, assembly GCF_902686445.1. Lineage (NCBI taxonomy): Eukaryota > Metazoa > Chordata > Mammalia > Rodentia > Sciuridae > Sciurus > Sciurus carolinensis. The sequence continues at coordinate 741,329 of NW_025920145.1, forward strand.
GGTCTAGGAAATGTAGCTTTCCATCACAATTCACTTAGTACTAGGGAAATGACAGATGGCTAGATTTTGTTCAGCATAGCGACTGGCACTCATGGTGCTTCCTTACCTACATCCATGCCAGAAGTGACATCACAATATACTCCTAGTGAACACAGACTTAAAATCAGTCACTCTTCATAACTCTTACATGTTTACCAGAATTGATACATGGCCTGAAACAGTATTCACTTTTCCTCTGGTTAAAAGTTGTTTGATGACCTTGAGATACATGAGTGTCAGATTGTTTCATTTTCTTTTATCAACAGATTCTACGCAAGATGAATGATATGTGTTGAGATCTGATCAAGTAATTGAGAGGAAGGAATTTCATACCAGTTAAAATACTATGAAATTATGATAGACTCTTCACGGCTGAGGGAAATCTTTTCATAGCTAGGATAATGTTATGGAGGAAAATGTAACCCTTTGGAATTGACGTGGACCTCTTATGTCATCTAGTCTAATCTTTATTCTCCATATGAAGGATCAGAGATTTAGAGAGTTTCAATGACTCTCTCAGTGGTCTGCAGCTGATGAGTGCAGAGGCAAGATGACCATTGTGGTGCTTCTTCTACTACATCGCATGACTCATGATGGTACCAAGCAATGGTCAACAAGTCTGGCTTGTATTATATTTTAATTGCACTCTCAGGATGTGACAAAAATTTATACTGAAGACCCGGATTCAACCTAATTTCAAAACAAATTGAATATACCTAGAAATATGGGTTCTGTTCTGAACTCCAAAAGTAAATGATGGGAATGTGATAAGTGCTGGGATTTTAACACTGAGTTCTCAGAGAGAAATGGCAGCCTATTCTAAAATCTGCTTCACATCTGAAGTGGCTAAAGTTGAGTTGAGTAGTTATTAGCTTAATTCATGTTTATTTTCAAGGCATTCATTTTCCTCATTTGTTTTTCTTTTCACACAGTCCCTAATTGTAGTGCTAACCCTTTTATAGTTTTGTGCATTTGACACATCTTAGAAAATTTCCTAGAATTCAATAAGTGTTTGTGAAGCTTTATAATGATTTAAAAACTATGTGTCAGTGTGTAATTAACACTAGTCAAATATGTCTTAGTCTAAGGAATTTCAATTTAAGAGGAGAACAGAATGTAAGAAGTGAGGGGAAAAGGGCATTTTTACATTACAACATGTACTTTCCTGCCTCAAAATGTGTCCCCACACTGCAATGAACTATTTCATCTCTAAGTGCTGACACGCTTAGTAGAAAAATAAATTGTAAATATCTAAAATTATTAAAAGACAAAGCATAAGAAAAATCAACCAAAGTATAAAAGATAGGTGACCATTCCATTTTTTTTTCTTTAGAACTGTGTACAAAGTGTAAAATTTTAATCAGGATTGAAAACTAACATAATGTTAAATTCTAAATTCAGAACTTTTAAAATACACACTAGGTCTATTTCCACCATTTCCATTGCTGTCATTGGACTTTTCGCCTTTCTTGACGCAGTAATGTTTTAACTGATTTTGCTTTTTCCAAGGTCATTTCATGCCCTCTTAATCCACTATTTTCTTGGCATTGAAATTTATTTTTGACTGTCACTTAAAACTAAAATTCAGAACTATGGACATCTCACAAGATCCAATACCAAGCAGCCTCTATTTACTTCTTTCATTTGTTTTTTTTTTTTTTTTACTCCCTCAAAACACATATCCTGAATGGAAATCATCTTGTGTAACTGATATTAACTGTTAATTGTGTATCTCTCCTTGCTAGAAATAAACTCCGTAATGCAGCTATCTTGTGTGTCTTATTTTCACCTGTCCTTGGCATCTATAGCAGTGCTTAGCACATATATATATATTTGACACATAAGTATTTAAAGACTATGTAAGGGATATTCATCATTTCCCCATAGTTGGATTTTATACATTTGCTCTGTGAAACAAATCTATATAGAACTGATAAAGCATTTAGTTTTACAAATGGTATTGAAAAAATTGTTTTAATATCTAATGACACCAGGCATGGTGGCATATTCCTATAATCCTAGCAGCTGGGGAGGCTGAGGCAGGAGGATCTCAAGTTCAAAGCCAGTCTTAGTAACTCAGCAAGGTCTTAAGTTACTCAGTGAGACCCTGTCTCTGAAATAAACCATAAGAAAGGGCTACAGATTTGGCTGAGTGGTTAAGTATCCCTGGGTTCAATCCCCAGTACCAAAAAAGAAAAAAAAATATGGATATACATCACATGCTATTAATACTTTTTCAAAATTGTTAATGTTAGATGAGGAAAGTATAAGCATGTAAATAGTGTCAGGTCACTCCTGGTCCCTTTTTTAGTTTCAACATGTACACATTATATATACAAATTATGTTTTGGAATTTGCATTCACAAGGTACTTAGGTGGTAGAGAAAAGACAGGTCACCCAGTTGACTAGGTTGAAAAGGGAAAACCAAATTTAAAATTTTGAAATTTCTCCCATTATTCTAGCAGGAATTTTTCTTTTAGGATTTTTTCTGTTTTATTTTAATTTTCTTTTAGTTATAGATGGACACAATACCTTTCCTTTACTTATTGATTTTCATATGGTGCTGAGGATCTAACTCAGTGCCTCACATGTGTAAGGCAAGCACTCTACTACTGAGCTACAACCCTAGCCCCAAGGATTTTTTCTGGTTTATACTTTTTTTGTTTGTCAGAGATATTATGTGAGTTAGTATGCATGGTTAGGAGCAATTTGATTCAAGTTCTTCAAGAAATGGATAGTCACACCATTAGGTAATCAGAAATCATATAATGCCATGTTTGCACAAACTAAAACATTACTTCTCAAAAGAAAATTATCCTAGCTTTCAATGTTTCTTTTGTATTCCGTATTAAAGATGCATAGTTTTATTTTGGTCTAAGATTACTAAATTGTTAGAACAAGGCCTTCTCCCACACAGACAACATTACATAATAAATTTCCCACTCTTTTACCTACTTTTTCTAAGCACTGACGGAGAGTATTCTTTAGCAGTGGTACAACTGATTGGTACATTAAAACTTCTAATGCTATCGTAGTTCTGCATTATTAATTCAACTAAGTACCATTTTAGGAGCATTATGTATTATTTTAAAATAGAAATAAAATACCTTATTGATAAAAATTTATTAATTGAATCCAAGAAATGGACATACCATTTAGCATGATGCAAATGCTATGAACATGAACATGATCTTTTTTCTTTTTTCAGTGCTGGGGGTTGAACTCAGGGGCACTCAAACACTGAGCCATATCCCCAGTCCTATTTTGTATTTTTATTTAGAGAATGGGATCTCACTGAGTTGCTCAGCACCTCATCATTGCTGAGGCTGACTTCGAACTCAGTCCTCCTGCCTCAGTCTTCCCAGCCCCTGGGATTACAGGCATGCACCATTGCACCCAGCTGATCTTTTTTATTTTTTTAAACTTTTGTTTAATTTATCTATTTTTTTAATGTGGTGCTGAGGATCGAACCCAGGGCCTCACACATTCTAGATATATGCTCTACCACTGAGCTATGACAATGGCCCCAAGAATATGATCTTTTGCAAAGAAAACCCTATTATTGTTTTAAGGTTGAAAACAATTTTTTGAATCTTTATTTCTAGAGAAATCAAGATATTTTAGATTATCCAAATACTTGTCTGGGTGTTTTGGGAAAAGAGAATTTGAGGAGTGCTTTTTGTTTATTTTATTATTTATGTTATTAGTTCAGTCTTAAATTGTCTAAGTAAGAATTTTTTTTAATTTTCTGTCATAGGTCAGTAAATCGTAAAAATGTCTTGGGGTGTTGCTGAGTGCAAGAAACTGTTCAAAAAAGATGGTTATGACATAATCAACTTTATCTCATGATAAATTAGAGGTTGTATTTAAACATGAAGTAAAAAGGTTTTATTGTCCAAATTTAAATTACAGGATGCTATGACAGTAGATAACTGTGGGTACTCATAATGGGGATGCGTTAGATGAACCAGAAAACCTCTAAGAATTTGAAATTTAAGTTGAAGTTGGCATAAAGATAGAAGTCACCTTGCCTACATCTAGGTAAAGATTTCTATGCAAGGAACCAAAAGTTGAGTTCCTGTGATGGGAAAACTTGGTGTAGAATCAAGAAACTAATTGACAGCCAGGGGAGCTAGAACATACTGTGTAGAGTTGAAAGACTTTTGGATGAAATCATGTAGATTAGCAAAACCCTGAAAGATTTATCACAGAGTTTTAATGTGGCATTTATCAATAAGCCAACATTTTTTTAATGTCATGAGGAGACGATTTCAATCTGATCCCATCTGTATTTTATCTTCTAGAAAGTTCATTTTATAAGATGTGCTATCATTTTACTTAAAATAATTATTTTTCATCCAAACTGTCAGGAAATAAGAAATTGTTTTAACATTTCTTTTTCTATTATCTATGGGTTGTATTTATTTATTTTTGTTGTTATGATGTGTTTGTAAAGATAAAAGCTACTTTGATAATTTGGCTACTAACAAAATCAGAAGTTTATTTTTTTCCCCAGATCATACTAATACACAGGAAGTACAGTTTAAATGGGGGTAATTAAGTACATTTTTCTCTACTGAGTAGGATATATTTGCAACACTGAATTTTATTATGAATATTATACGTAGGAAGTACATTGACAATGTTGGTTTTATACAAGGTGGTGCTTAGACAAGTTAAAAATCAAGCTGTCCTTACTTGTGAAGAATTGTTAAGGGAAGTGGTAAGGGATGAGCTTGTCATAGGAGCACGTAATAGGAATATGGACCACGATGAGAGGCTGAAATTCATGTTAATAGTTGAAAACACATGGTAAAACTAGAACTCCACGACATTGAAAATGGACTATCTCAGCACAGTGAGACCTTGTATTAAAGGGGATATTCAATAAGGGATTTCATGTTTACCTGGGATGATATGGAATTCTTTAACTAGAGAGATCATCAAGTTAACGTTCCTTTCAAATCCAGTGGTGTATTATTTTGTGAAGATCGGATTAAAATTACTATTTCTTAAAGAATCACCCAAAATCTTATTAAACGTCATTTCAATATTTACACCTATGAACATAACAAATAATATTAGTTTATAACCAGAAGAATATAACACATTAGGAGGCATGTCAAATATTAGAAGAAAAACTTAATATAAAAATCTTAAAAAAGATAATATAGTAAATGATAAAATTCAAACACATCTTTAAAACATGAAGGATAATACTTTGGTTAAATTTAATCTGTAATTCCTCCCTTCTTCCATTCCTCCTCCTTACCACTCTATCCCTATCCTCTATTCCACTGATCTCTCTTCTGTTTTCATGGAATTTCCTGTCTTTTGTTTCTTCCTTATTTTGTTCTACCTTTTGCATATGAGAGAAACATTTGACACTGAACTTTTTGAGTCTGGCTTATTTCACTTAGCTTGATGTTTTTGAGCTTCAGTTGGTAAATGTTTCCAATTACCAATAAATGCCATGTTTTTCTTCTTTATGGTTGAGTAAAACTCTATTGTATATGCATGCCACTGATTCTTGATCCAGTCATCTGTTGATTGACACCTGGTCTGGTTCTATAAATGATGTCATATTCCTATTTCTTAAATAAAACTCATTTAGATGTGGTAGGTATACTGTGTATTTTATTGTTTCAATACACTGATTGATTTAATTTGCTAATATTTGGTTCAGAGTTTTGCATCCATGCTTATAATCATTCTTAATATCTTTATCAGGTTTTGGTGCTGACATCATGTTACTTCGTAAAACATGGAGTGAAATGTTCCTTCTTTTCTGTGAAATCAGGAAAAAATTTACTTATTTTTTAAAGATCTATCTTTTGAGTTTAGATAGGATGCTTAACAGATACAGTGACCTAAGGGACTTAAAGAATGCACATTGCTGAGTGTTTTGCATACAGTCAGATATACCATATTTGAGCTGTGTGTAGGGGAAGATTTTAGTCCTCTAGGGTATAATCTTGGTATTGTTTCTACGAAAGAGTACAGGAACTTGATGGCAATGTCAGTAGATGTCCACTACAAATGCCTAGAAAAAGATATTTTTTCAAATGTTGGATTAAAAATTGAAGGATTTTTAATTCAAGTAATTAAAAAATACATAAAATTTTCTAGCAATATAAAAATATATATTTTGCTTGCATTTTTAGTGTTTATTTCAGTATGTGATTTCCTTCACTTTCCACTTAATTATATATATATATATATATATATATAGTTATTTTAATTCACATAGCTACTAATGATAAAATTTCCTTTACTATAGGAGATTTGGTATGAATTCTTAGAGTCTAGATTCTTTCCCTATCAATTTTAGTAGTTTCAGAATGTTCAGTAACTGTAACCTACCATTTTGAAATATGTGACAGACAGAATAGTGGCCCTCCAAAGTATATTTACACACCAATACCTGGAACCTGTCAGCATGTTGCTTTACATGCAGAAGCATTTTTGCACACATGATCAAGAGTATAGAGATCGCAACAGGAAAATTACTGTGGGTTATTCATGTGGTTCCAATATAATTGCATACATTCTTAAAACTAGGAAACATTCCTGGTTAGGTAAGTGGGATGAGAAGGGAAATGAAAGCATAGAGATTCAAAATGTGACAGTAATTTGATATATCTGGCCTTGAGTCTGGAGGAAGAAGGCCATGAGTCAATAAATGGAGCATCTCTAGATCCTGGGAAAGGCCCTTAGTCAACAACTAGCAAGAAAATGATTGCCTTGGTCTTACAAACTCAGAAAGCTGACTTTTGTGATTCTGTGATTCCCTTTAATCTATGACTCTTTTCCTGGAACATGTAGTAGCAGACAAAGCCTACAAACATATTAGTTTTAGCCTGGTGGTCTTGTGTTGGACTTCAGGACTTTGGAGCTACTGATTTGTAAGCTGTTATATTTGTTTGTCACATCATTAAGTATGTGCTAGTTTTTAAAATGACAGCAATAGAAAACTAATACAGGGAATTTTAATTTTTTTTTTTTTTTTTTTTTTTTTTTTTTTTTTTTTGTATTCCAGGACTGTGAGAACCTTGTGCATGAATGAAATGAGAATTTGGTACATCAGGTACATTTTTAAAAACTGTTACTATTCATTTATCTTCTAGAGTTTACTGATGATGTATTTGAATGAATGACTTCTTGGTTGTGTATTTAAAGGAGCTGAGGATTCATTCATTTCATAGGCTCTGAAAAAGGGAAATTTTTCCAATTTTTATTATGTAAGGTGTATTTTAAACTCATTCTTGGTGACTAAGTTGATGCTAGACTGTAGCATACATTCAATATCCAACAACAAAGGTGATAGGGTGGTGGGGAAGGTTCTGGGAAAAACATTGCTGCACAAATAATGTGATTTACAAGGAAAAAGAAAGAGAAAAAAAAGTTTCAAATTGAGTACTTTTCATTCTGTAACACTAAAACTGAAAAAGGAAGTTAACGGTTAATCAACATAAATTTAGTGTCTATCATTTGAAATCTGACTAGGCAGTTATTTTAATGACTGTCATTATCACAACATCTCTGTCAATATGAGATCTGTAACAGGCAATACAACTCTCTCTTAAAGTGATGCTTCAAAGAGTGAATACTTATATAGATTTAAACTTGAGATGAAATCCATTTAAATGGTGACTCACAACATTTAATAATCTGTTACTTTTGTATTTAACATGTACTAAAAAAGCACCATTCTTACAAAAGATCATTTTTATTTCTGGCTCTGTATATTTGACTTCTTGTCAGGCTCTCTGATATCCATGCCTCTCTCTGGTGTGTAACTCTTTACAGTTCCTACACTTAGCAAACTAAATGGTTCCTTAGTGGTCAGAAAGAGTTAACACAGCTTCCTATGCATCTAATTTTATCCACGAGAGTGACTTGGGTACTGATGATGAGCTAACTCAATATATATTATGGAGAATCAGTCATCTTGTGAAAGTAGCGGTTAAACACACTTTAATTGAGATTCTTGTTACGAGTGGGAAGTTTTAAAAGTGCTGATGAATTAAGAATTCCATTTAGAGTCAGAGTTAATGTTTGGCTATAGGGCTAATGTCTAGGGTATATTTAAAGCACAAGCGAGTGAATGTAGACATAAGTAGGAATAATTCATGCATCTGATGGATGGTTGAACTAGATGACTTTAAGGTCCTTTTTAACTTTGATAGTGCATGATTCTGTGCATTTTAGAAATCTAGCACTGGAACAAATATATATGAGCAGTTATACTATAAAAGTATAAAGAAGGAAATATAAAAGTAATTGGAGTGTACGTGGGGAAAGATGGACAGTTAAAATAAGAGCCATGCTTTGAATCAATGATTTAAAATAACTTAGAAATATTCAGTCTAATATCTTTGACTAGTGGTTTCAAGATTTAAGATGGGGAGTTGTTTTGCAGGCAATTTTAGTATCTCCTGAGATGATTGCACTATTATTACCTGTTGAGACAATGCATAATGACAAAAGTCATGTTTTTAAATTATTTTCTGTAAGTACTCATGTTCATAATTCATTGTTTATTCAGTCAGCAGACTAAGTGTACCTATGGTTTTGGAGAAATACCCCTGGACTCCCACAGGAGTCCAGTAACACCAATTAGGGACCATTTCTTTAAAGTGTCATTTCTTAAGAATAGAGATTGGTTCCTCAGTTGAAATTTAGTGAGTCTGAAGTTCCTAGGCACCTGAAAAATCATGAATATTGTTAGAAAACACACACCCAACTTAAGAAAGTCACTAATATGGTATTTTCCTACAGCCATTTGCCAGGAATAATATGTAGAATTACATAATAAGTGTTGCAAGATCTTAATTAAAAATCACAAAACCTTAATACTTATTTTCAAGGTTCTTTTACAATTACCAAAAAATAAAACAGGACTGTTAGATAATTCACTTAAAGATAAACTGATTTTAACTGCAGTTTGTCTGATCCTCTTTCTGTTCCTGTTGCTAAATGTTGAAAATGCACATTTGTATATGCATGCATATATATATGTACATTTTTATATGTGTGCATATAAGCATGACCAAAATCTACATGTAAATATGTTGGAAAATTCTGCCTTTTTTTCCAACAGAAAAAAGTTTAAATTTACAAGTTTCCATATCCTTTCAGTGATATGAGACTTTGGACTTTTCTCATTGATGCTATCACTTGGAGTAGCAAATAGTGAAACATTTTCTTCTTTCTAGTGATTCATATAATCCTTGTTCTACTGGAGATTGTTTTACACATCGTAACATATTAAAGTATTACAATGACTTTTAAAATTAGTTTTATCTTTTACATATGAAGATCCACAGACGTAAAAAGGTTAAATGGTACCACATAGTCTTATAGGTAATAAGTAGCAGAATCATAATTTGAGCTTAGTAGTCTAATCTAAAGTCTTTTTTTTTTCATTCATTGCTTTAAACTATTGTATGGAATGCTTGATTAAATACTAAAAATATGCAGAAGGGTATACCTGGAAACCAATGGAAAGACCTGGTTTCCAACAAACCCAATTTAACATCATCAGGCTGTACAATCAACAGCAACAGAAGTATCTAGCATTAAACTAGACTTTTACAATATTGATCAAAGTGAAAATTCTGGGTTGTGTATCAAGATCTCATGAGAATGTATTCTTCAATAATAAATTTGGTGAAATAAAAGATATATACACATATATGTGTATATTTGTGAAGAATAAAATCTATATTGAAGTGTAAGTTTCTATATGTTCATTTGTTCCCTTCCCCTCACCCTGGATAACTTCACATGCACATGTGTCTTTTAGGAACTATTATTTGTATACCTAGAGATTTGAGTAATGGTGCAATGAGTGGAGATAAGGAATTAAGCAACCTGAGAAAAGAGTAAACACCTGGAAGCAGAGGACTGATTAGCAGAAAGTACACAGATGGCCACTGGGGTTGGAAAAAGGGGAATGTGAGGAGAGAACACCAGTCTAACAGAGGCTAGATTTTTGACACCCAGGAGAGGGAGACAAAAAGAAATGAGGCCTGAGCACCCGCTTTGAGAAATAATTTTGAGGCAAAAAAAGAAGATTCACAGGTGTTTATCAATGATTTGGGAGATAAATGTATCTGTGTGTGTGTGTGTGTGTGTGTGTGTATACACAAGTTGACTATCATTTTCTTTTTATGGGCTTATAAACTTTTATGACATTTGACAGTGTTTGAGTTCACCTTAAACCTAAACCTAGAGGTTTTGTTTTATTCAGGTTAAAATATAATGGATATGGCAGGAGAAGATGTGTAAGGCCTTTTACTAATTTGCTCTGCATCAGCATCCACCGATTCCTTGGTGCCTTTGCTTCTCTACTGAGCAGCAGAATTGCCATCACTATCTATCTTGGTATACATGGAGATGAATAAATACTCTTAAATGGCATTCTAACTTTCATAGTATATTGCTCTCTGATTAGATTACCCTTTCATATCCCCATTCAGCATAATAATGCAACTTTGTGCTGATCCTTACACGAGATGCTAACCTGATTTCAGCTACAGAACAGACACTTCTATGTCTCCTTTGATAAGGAAGATGTAATATCTTGTGTATAGAGAACAAATTGACCTTGTGAGTACTATATTTAATTAAGTGAAGACCATAATTAAATGCCAGTTTGCACTAAAAAATGGTCTGCCACCTTCTGAAATTCATCTACGAGCAAGTGAGACAGCCAATGCAGAGGTGTTTATGGGCTGGACATTAGGTCATTGGAAGTGTTCTGCTGGCAATTATTGCCTTTATTATGAAGGGCATTAAGTTTTCTTTATGCTGGATGTGCATATTACCTAATATCATAAAAGTATGCTGAGCATTGAATTAAAAGTTACTTTGGGTTCAAGTGACCTATAACAACTAAATGGTTGATGTTAGAAAGGATTGTTTAATAAAACCAACACACACTACAATTTGGGACATGCACAATTGTCATTAGCAATAAATCCTATTGATGAAAACAGTGAATATTTATAATCTAACTATTTCTCTTAAGAAACATTTGCGAAAGTAGCTAGTTTTGTCCTCTAAGATACTTACTAGCAGAGAATAAAGATGAATAATTTACATCCATTTGTTTAGGAACTCTGCTACTTCTTCCTATAGAGTGTACATCTTTATGGTCAATTTCGAGAATAACTAGTCATCAATTTAAAGGGCATTGTGTTGTTTTTGCTTTGTTTGGTAAATTTGGTCACCAGTCACATACAGTATCTTTCCAGTCACATCAATAAAAGATGTTAGAAGGAAAACAGTTAGTACTTAGTTTCTGGAGTTAGCAACAAATGTCCACCTGTGGCCTATTGGTATGAGAGCTCTGCATCACATTCCTATGTAAACATATAACTATCTTGAACATGAGCAAGAAAGTTCCACTTTGTGTGCCATGTCCACTCAGATGACATCTGCTGTTAACAGAGAAAGAGAAGCAAAGCCAAATGCATAGAAGTATAACTGTGAATCATGGGAATGGCAAAAGGATGTTCAAAATTCTTTGACCTTTTCTACCACTTGATTTTCTAACATTTCTTTTACCCATCACATTGTAGTTGAAATAATGGAAATATCATTTGGCCTATGTTATTAGTCAGATTAAACTAAAACTGTTTCAGTTATCAAATAAGCCCTGAAATAATAGTGGATAATGTCATCTAAGTTTATTTGTCTAAGGGAACTCCTTCAAGTGATGTTTAAATATTTGTCCCACATTTTTGCAATGTAATCATACCTTCAAGTGTCATTGTCATGGTTTGAGTAAGCTGGAGAGTAGTAGAACAAAAGTTTCTCAGTAGCTCAGGCATGAAGTGACACTTGGGATTTTTGCTTATGGCTTTATTCACTGGAACTAACCATACTACCCTTAGTAATTGTAAGACTGGTGATTTTTTTCCTTCTGGATATCCAGGAAGGAGAGGAGAAAACAATAACGATAAGAGTTGTAATTGCTACAACATCAGGAAAGACATCATACTTAATTATGACCAGAACCCAATAAAATTGCATATGATCTTTTGCTTGTTGTTAATGCTTATTGGTCTTTTGAGTCTACAGATGTAAGTTCTGTAGAATTGGGACATCTTGGTTTCTCATTAACTTTTATAGTTATTGGAAATTTAATTCAACAACTCAATCTCTAAAATTGCTTTGTTAGATATAGGAAATATAAATTGAATATTTTAGGCAGAAAATTTACATGACAGATAATTTCAAATTAGTACATGTGTAAGGGGAAAGACAAATATCTATCAACATTAATCACTGACATTTGATGAGCATCCACTGGGTGCTTGTTATTTTGAGAAATGTTGATATTTGGTGATAGGGAATTTAGAAAAGCTTCTAGAAAGAAAAATACATTTGGGGGCCAGTGTTATTAACTTGGGTACATGAAACCTTGTAGAATACAGAAGGGCTTTGGTGGAGTGCATGAAAACCTTAAAACATATGCAAAATTTCATGAGTGCATATATATGTGCATTTTTCTGCATTCTAAATAGAGTCAGTGTTTAAGAAAAATTGTGAGTTTCTCATTAAGAGCTTGCCTTTATTTCACATTCAGGGATATAGGAGCAATACAGAGAGAACAGAATATCAAGTAAGAAATTAAGATGTCTTGCAAATATCTGAAATTTCTAGTCTTTATGCCTAGTGGTCTATTTTTTAAAACTCATAATTGTTTTCAGATTAAAATGTACTCCAGACACATTGACTTGAAGCCTAAGCCTTCATTATTATTATTAATTGGGACCCTACGTTCCAAATCAGGCTCCCCTCAGGGCTTTTTAAAATCCAATAACAGTCAGTGAATGGATTAAAACTATCCACTCCATGTTTCCCCCCTCAGTTACTGACTTATATCCTCAGTGTCAATGTAGCAGTATTAGAGTTGTACATAAATCTAATCCAATAAAGGAAAATATACTCAGATATTTTGGGTTGTTTTAAGAATATAATAATAATAACAAAATATTTTTTATTTTATTCCTTTAATACGAACAGTTCCATTGTTTGATAGTAATTTAGAAACAAATCATATGGAAAAACTAGTAATTCTTCCTTGCAGCACCAAGAAGACAATATTTATAAATTTATAATAGTAAATTAGACTTTTAAAAATTAGTTATATTTGGTAATGTGGATTGAACCTAGGGTAAATTAACTTCTGTGTTTTTTAAGAATGCAGAAACTAAGATCAAAAAGTAGTATAACTAGTACATAGAAATGAGGAAATATAAAGCATTTTTGCTTCCAATTGTTTTGTTTTGTTTTATAAGAACCTTTACTTCAATTCTTATAATTTCACATTGCAGTCTAGGATTATTTTCCTTGACCAATCCCTACAAAGCATGGAAAAACTCAATTTTTAGAGTTTCATTTTCATTTTGTTCCTGAAATGCTACTGTGTTTTCAATCTTTTCCTTTGTATAATAAATATGGTAAAATTGGCTTTTGATTCAAATTTTCTGACATATAAATTCTTGTCAGATGTAAAGAAGCAAAGACAGTTCATTAGGGAATCTGATGAAGGAAAAACTTTTGCAAACAAATAATATTGAATTAAATTTAGAGGAGAAGAAGAGAGCAAACGAAAGTCTGCATATAATTTAATTCATTTTATTTTCATATATGTATATATGTGTGCATGTATATATACATATATACGATTTACGATGTGTAATATATACATAGATATATTACTTTTATGATTTTATTTTGAAAATTCAAAAAACAAGACCCTTATCTAATTTAAAGATAACAAAATTGAGATATATGCCTTCGTCTAGATGGGCAGTCATTAGATTTCACATATATTACCTGTGTCAATAGCCAGAGCATTTTTTTCTTCTGAGAAAACAATGTCTAGTTTTATAATTAGAAAATGAGAACTGATAAAATTATCTTTAAAGTCTGGATTTCCCCCCCATATATCCTAGGATAATTATTAACCTTAACATATATAATAATTCACCTTCAGAATCAAACTGAAGTTCTTCTAACTTACCTCTTTCCATTCCAACAGCCACAATGCTTCACCATTCTCAACTCCACCAAGAAGCTTCCAAGGCTTTTATAAAGAAAAAGCACCACACTTATTTCCATGTTATTTATTAAAAATATATATTATTTAAGACTGTTGGTTGATTCATTTACTTATTAATAGTATTATTTATGAGATTATATAAGATTGAGCATTTATAGTTACACATACACACATACACATACTTACATAGGTGTATAATACATATGTATAATATAAAAATAGTATTTGGGTAAAAGTCTTTAGGTTTTTGAATAAATATTAATATTCCTTTTGTATGGGAAGAAAAGAGTACAAAAATTCATCCTATCTGGGCACAGTGGTACAGGCAAATAATCCTAACGGCTTGAGAGGCTGAGACAAGAGGATTGGGAGTTCAAAGCCAGATTCAGAAAAAGCAAGGTGCCGAGCAATTCAGTGAGACCCTGTCTCTAAATAAAATACAAAATAGGGCTGGGATGTGACTCAGTATTTGAGTGCCCCTGAGTTCAATCCCTAGTTACCCACTCCCCAAATCCATCCTAACTTTTGAACATATTTCCCTTATTCTGTTATAAATTTCTTGCAGAGAAGGAACAGATTTTGTTCCTTATGGAATTCTAGATACAGCTCAGCACATAGTAGTTACTTAGTCATTAATTGTTTTAAATATAATTTGACACAACAAAGACTACAGAAAAATAACAAATCTCCTATTACACAAGCTATGGTTACTGGCCATTCCCACAGGTGAATACTACTCTAAGTAGCATCCTCTATGTCTCATGGATTAAATTATGATTTAAGTTTATGGTCCTTTTAGATATGAGTACCCTTCAGGCATCTCAAGATTAGCATGCTTAATATTGACCTTCTCAATTACGTCCCCAAATGTATGTCAGAATCATTGCTTAATTCACAACTTAAGCAATATTTGGATTCTTCCCATTGTCCCACTTCTCATACCCAAATTCTAATGACTCAGCTTACCAATATCTTCTAAATCCATTTACTTCTTTTCATTGTTCATTCTTCTACCTGGTCTATTAACATTTCTTACCTAGCTTGCTTCTATAGATTATTCAATCTTGAAATATCTGCAATTGCTTTTTCAGCATACAACCTGGGTTCCCACTGTTGATCCCCAGAGTAGGACCAATGGTGATCACAGATGATGTGCTGTTGAACCCTTATTCAAAATTCTGCTGACTGAATAGATGTTTTAAGGGACATTGTTAATTTCCCTCCAGTTATATTCAATGGCCATGGAGCAATATGAGAGTCATTTTCCTGATTGTTAATGACATAGGGATGATCAAGTTTATTCGTTTTCTGTTATGGTGAGCACTATTTGTGACTGAATCTTGCCCAGAAATTAAATGAAAGACTACTGACTTTGTTAAAACACAGATTAAAAGGAAACCTTTTTAAATAGTAATTTTCCTTTAATATGTTTCTCTGAATTCCTTGTCTCCATTTCTAGCACAATCTCTTAAGGTCAAGACAAATACAAAACAAAAATTGAATTTCTGAGATAGCAAAGGATTTTAAAGTACTTGAAGTTACATAAATCTATGAATTAATAAAATGGTTTGAACCAGTAAAGATGACAATTCTGAAAACAAAAGAGCAATAGTACTCAGTTGTTACTGAAATAGAAACAAAAATTAACTCAGTAATAATGACTTAAGATACAGTATTCCACCCTTATCACTATGGTACGAATAAGAGCAAAGAGAAAACAGGGTCAAGGTAATATGGAAATCTTAGAAGAAGCAATAGTCGAATCAAAATGAATATAACAATTTAAAAAATAAATCCTTATGCTGGATATTTCCAATCAGAATGTTTCCATTGATGTCATTCTGAATAATTGAAAAATGAAGTCCTACACATCCATGACAGAAAGAGCCTGATCTGCTATGGATTTGAGATTGCATACTTAGAAATAAAGAGCAAATTGAAGCAGAAACTTCTCAGAGATAAGCAATATGTCAGCATTCTACAGTCTAGTTGAGAAGAAGAAAAAAAAATGAAAAAGAAATACAATGTTATAAAATAGCTTGGATAAGATCCAATTTTGTTGTTGATTTCTTCCAGGGAGAGCAAACTTGATCCTGCTAAATTGTTGCCTCCTTTGCCTTTAGCAGTCTTATCATTTCTAACCATTTGAAACACACACACACACACACACACACACACACACACACACTCACACACACTACAACCTAATGCGACTGCAAAACAAACTGTCAGTCTTTCACTTAAAGATTTTTGCTGATATCATGAGAGTAGGAATTAAGTTTTTGAAAACTAATTTTTAAATTCACATTTCCATAGGTCTTATACATCATGTTTTCTTTTTTTACATAATAAAAATTTTTATTTACTCTTGAATAGTGTCTGAATAAATGATCAAGTGGAAAAAGTAGTCAAAATAATTTTAGAAGATCTATATGAAACAAATAAGGCCAAAGGAAAAGAAAATATCTCAATATATAGCCTGATCTATGATAGAAAACATAATTTTGCTGATATGGACAATTCCTGAAGCTCTAACTGAATTTAACATGTATTTAAAAAGAATTTTTAAAAAAAATTTTAAAAATGTCTATCAATACTGGTTCTGGTAGAGAGTGTTTTCCTGAGATTTTTTTCCATTTTGTATAGTTTTGCAATTTTATTTTATATTGCTATTTAGGATATAATTTTATTACTTTTAATTAGCTGCAAGATCTGTAGATATGAATATCTTTTCTTGACTGATATTAAGAAATACTTTGTTTTGTCATTATTCTTGGATTTTAGTGGGAGATTGCATCATACCCATAGGTGGGTCTAGATATTCAATTTTTTTGTGATATCAGATCAATCAAATCCAACCAGGAAAATGGTTTATTCCTCAATCTACTTAGCTATTTTTAATTTTCAGTAATATTTTGCATATATCGATGTAGATGGCTTGTTTCTCTTTCATTACATTATCTGTAAGGTTTTGGTATTATTAATGCTTTAAATGGCATTGTTTTAACATTTTATTTTCTCACTTTGGTTACAATAACGTATACTGTTAACTTTTATATAAATTTACTTATTGATTATAATAATTTATCTGATTTTTTAAGACTTTCAACATACATGATTGTTTGCTCATGAATAAAGGGGCTTATTTTATTTCCACATTTTGTGGAATACCATTCTACTGCCTCTAGTTTGACCTAGTGTTTGTTAAGAAATCAGTCATTAGTCTTAATGAGGTTCCTCAATAGTTAAGTACTGTTTTTATTTTTCTTGAATTTATTGTTTGTATGAACCCTGCTTGCTTTTTCTACTGCCTACTGAATATACTGATCTTTCAATATCTAGACAGTTTTTGCCATTATTAAGCATTTCTCTGTTTTTCATTTTAAAATTGTATTAAGCATTTCTTTGTTATCAGTATGTCATTCTATAATGTCATCAGTGTAAGGGAAAAAATGCAGCTCAACTTGGGACCCCTGGTGGTAGCCACCGCTGCGTGATCCTGCTGAACTGCCGCTAGCTGGCTTGTCTGAGTTGCGGCTCGCCAATAGCTCCTAAAAAAAATGCTCCGCAGACACGAGGTCTCACGAAAGAAACTTTATGCGTAGGACACGTCCACTCAGGACGAAAAGAAGGGGAAAAAGAGAAAGATGGCGTGTGGCTTCTCCCAGATATTGGAATCTCGCGGACTGGAAGGAACCAATAGTGGAGAATTCTCGCAAGCTGACTGATGAACCAATAGCATGTTAGGACATGACATGGGAAGCAGGAAAATGGCCACAGCATAAACTGGAAATTCCTGTAGGAAGAGGCAGGCAGAGTGCAGATTGAGAGTGGTTGGGAGGCAGGCAAAATGGCTATACCTGGTGGGAGGGGGGGCAGCTTTATACATTACAATCAGGAAATGTTCAATGGTTTCACCATGTTCTACACTAGCCTCATGATCTTTCCTGTGTTTTCTCTTTGTGGTTAGGTTTCATTATTTTACTTTTACTCACCGTTGACTTTTTTTAAACTATTGAATTATCTTCAGCCAATGTAAACTATAAGATGTTATATAGCTAATCTGAATTCTTAAGTTTAATTATATTTTTCAGTTTCAGAATTTACTTGATTTTACAAAGTTTTGATAACTTAGAACATAAAATATTGATACTTATATTTTTTGAAAATTTGCATCTATCTTCTTTCTCTTTTTGACTATATGGTTTGATGATTTTTTTGGTATTTCAGATAAATTATGAAGAATATGGGACATTTCTTATGAAAATGAAATTAAAGAAATACTATAAATTCTGGGTGTTATCGTAATAGAGAGGGAACTCACATTTTCTCGTGTCTAGCGGTTAAAATGGCTACTGTTCACAGAAGTCAAGGGTTGAGCCAATTTATAAGTTGTTTAAATCTTAAGGACAGCTGCTGCTTTTGGTTCACCCATAATCCAAAGCCCAGGACTCCTCTTCAACCAGCTGAAATCTTCTTGTTCCCCACTGCTCCCTCCACCCTAGACACTTGGACAGAGGATAGCTCTGCTTAGTCTCCTGTCCCCTAGAACTCTGAACTCAAAAGGTGCCTCACTAAGAATCTTGAATCAGGCTCACTTTTATGTACCTCTTTCCTGTTTTTTGGATTCTCAAAACCTTCTCTGAAATGGCTACAGTTTATCTGTGTTGTGTACTTTCCCAGGAGGTGAGATGGTCAGCAAGAAGGTAGTTCAGTGCTAGAGAAATATAAAGTGCAGAATTAGGTCTCAAAATTCATGATATAACCGAAAAGTTTTGATTTTAAAAAACTGATTATCTTTGCCCTAAAAAGAAAAAATGATATTTCAACAAGTGGCAAGACAAAAGAGGATATAAAAACATTTCTTATGAAAGAAAAATGCAGAGTATAAAGAAGTTATTAATCACAATGTCAGTTATATAATAGAACAAAATGAGTGGCAGGTCTGTAACTAGTTTAAAATCTACTAGCTAGATGGGTCCCTCTTATTCCATTCTAATCAAGTTTTGTTCATTTTAAATCTACTGAATATCTACTACGTGAAATGATATGCTTCATTAGACAATGTTAGCTTAAAATTTATTCAATATTCATAAGAGCATAGGTATACTTGATTAAGGACAATTTATCAATGCAGTATATAGTTCCATTCATAGGTAGATTCCATTATTATAAAAATATAACAAAGATACCAAAACTTTCAGCAGGCTATTTTCATTAGCTTTATTTCATTCTATGTTTCCTTTGTCTTTTAATATACATGTCTATGTGTATATCTGTGGTTGTGATTATATTTGTATATATATATATATAATATTTATGTATATTTATGTCAATCATAGAAGTATAATATTATATTTATAGTTCATCTTATATAAAATTTCACTTTTACTATATGATCTTTATATGAAGAAGTATATACTTCATTTAACTATGAAGTATAATATTGTCATTATTCCACAATTTCCTAAATCATTCTGCATTTTTTATATGAATTATTTTGGTATTATTCTATTATGGATAATATTTAAAAGAAGCTCTTATTCTGCATAATTTTTATCTCTGATTTTATTTTTTAACAAAATGGATAATTTCCATCATACAAGCTTCCATGAGAAGAATGCTTAATGACTGAAGATCTTGTCCATTTTTATTTGGAATTTTACATGTAAAATATAAATTATTGTTATTAAAATTGAGTGTATTAGTTTTTCTATGATCAGGTGGCACCAGATGTTAGGGTTTATTTAGTGCATTTTAATTCTTATAATGGTTTAATGGCATTTCTTAGATAATTATTACAGTTTAAAAGATATATTGGAAAGTTAGATACTTGTTAGGCTTTCAGAAATATCTCCTGAGATTAGCTACCAAATCAAAGACCACTGAAATCTGTTATGAATACTGGGGATTAGAATGGCCAACATGTGTGTTGGTTTGGTGATCCCTGTGTTAGAAACTTCACTCTTTAGACTGCACAATATTAAGTAAGTCCCCCGCAAAAAATCCAAAAAACAAATAAAAACAAAAACAAAAACAAAAAAACCTTATTCTTAGTTTTATACAATCTCATTTTTCTTGATTACTTTGAATATGTTTCTGTATAAATATATTTTAAATTGACTATAAGGAATATAAAATCTCAGAAACTTTAAGAGAATATATTGGTTATCTAATTAGTAAATTTAAAGTAGTGAAGGATTGCTGAGAAAAACTGTTGAAATACTTTTAATGGCTCCCTTTATATTGCATTAATCACATTTATCCTGTATATAAGAGCAAACTATTCATATTTGGAGTGACATTTTAATTTTTAATATTTCCTTCAATATGTGATTTTAATAGTAATTCAGTCTTTACTTATTATTTTAAGCTTATTTTAATTTTAATAAGTAATAGATTTGTGAGTTTCTAGAAGCTCAAACTATAAAAATTGCATAAAGTAAAAAGCCTCTCTTTCATCCTGATTCTTATCTCTAGTTCTCAGCATCCCTCAATCATTGATTTTTCTGCATAATTTCTAAAGTTTTGTGGCAAATGACTTTATCTATCACTTTTACTGAAATGTAGAAGTATCATTTAATGAAAAGTATCACATCTCTTTTTCTCTTTAATATAAAAGGGATTTGTTGAAAAGATTAAACAATTATTTTTTCAAAATCTTATATTGAAGACAATTTAAAAAGCAAGAATCAAGTTTTTTTTTAATTTTGACTTTAAATTAAAGTAAAAATACATGCAGTTATCAAAATTCAACTCAGTGCTGCTTAGATAATGGATGTATTATCTTGCCTAATAGTAAGAGTCTTGACATAGTAAAGTCCAATGGTATTTAATTCAAGATACGGTAACACCCTCAGACTCCTAGATTCTTTTCATCTTTGTGGTATATAATCTCTGTAAACCAGTTTCTCTCCAAATAAGTGTTACTCATATTGGCAAGAAGCTAAACTGTCCCAGATTTAAATCTACAGATAATAATGGCAAGACAAGGAGACCCTTTTGTATTTTCTTCTTTGTGTCTGAGAAGTCTTTTAATGATTCATTTTCCTCCATAGTACACTTACCATTACACATCATTGGTAAGAATATTTCATATGTCCAATAACAAACCACTCACACTGAAGGGATTACATTCATTAACTTTAATCTATATTGTTTTCTTTGGGGGAGTTGGGGAGGTACGAGAGTTGAACTCAGGTGCACTCGACCACTGAGTCACACCTCCAGTCCTATTTTGTATTTTATTTAGAGACAGGGTCTCACCGAATTGCTTAATACCTCACTTTTGCTGAGGCTGGCATTGAACTTGAGGTCCTCTTGCCTCAGCCTCCCAAACTGCTGGGATTACACACAAGCACTACCGCGTTCAGCAAATCAAATATACTTTTACCACAGAATTTTGTTGTAGAAGAACAAATACTAAAAAACTTGAGGTCTTTCCTAGCAAAAAAATGAGTACAGAATGGAAACTAATAGTGTTTGCTGCAAATTCTGTGATCCCTCACAGAATTATACAGAAAAACAAGACAAAACATGACCATGCACATAAAGGGAGAGAAACTTCCATTAATGAGGGAGAATAATACAGGTAGTAAATATTTAAATAAAAGAGCCTGGAAAAGTGTAGGGAAAAAGTAAATATGTAGAGTTGGATATGCTTTTATTAACAGCCCATCAGATATATGTATTTGTCTGCTTGGGCTGTGTAACAAAATACCACAGACTGAGTGCTTAATCAACAGAAATTGATTTCCTCACAGTTCAGGATGCAGCAATTCCAAGATAGAGTCGCTGGCCAGTTCTTGGTGAGGGCTGCTTTTCTGACTTGTCTTCTGACTGCATTCTCATGTGGCTTTTTCTTTGTGCCTGGATGTGACTGTAGGGTGAGAGAAATAGAGAGAGAGAGAGGCAAGTTTTGAAGAAGCTTTGGTATTCTTCTTATAAGGATACTAATACTATCAGATAAGCTCCTCACACTTATAGCATCTTTTAATTTTACCTCACTGCAGGCCCTATATCCAAATGTAGTCACACTAAGGGGTAGGACTTCAACATATGAAGTGTTTGGGGAAACATGATTCATAGAGACATACTCCTATAATAGGTAAACTTAAATTTAGTAAATAATTTATTACATGTGAAATGTGATATGGAGAAAAACAATAATTTTGAGACATCTATTCAAAACTTAGAGGAAACAAAAATCTTCAGTGTTAAATTAATGACTAAAAAGTGCCTTTGCGAACCTCTCAGTAGCATGCTAATTACCATACATCTTTGGTAATGATGGTGTGGTGCTTCCGGCCATAGTAAATGATTTAGATAGTGAGTAACATTTCGATTTACCCTCTGACTGTTTTTATCACCTAAACATAAACAGGGCATGCTGCCCCAGAGCAGTGTTACTTGTTTTTGATTCTGTAGGCTTTTGAAGCTGTAATTCTTGGACATAAGGTCAAGAAAATGAGAGATCCCCTGAGCATTTCTAGATCATTGCCTTTTTCTTCAGGAACAGGACTTTAATTTGTGATCAGTTCAGTTCATATTGTATGACCCCTTTGAAATGTAACTCATGAAACCCTCTGCCTTTGTAGAGTGTTTGGTTACATTCATCTCTTAACCATTTTAGAGTTGAAACCATTCTGGCAAGGGTTGGGCCAATGACATGTGGGGTATAAAATCCCAGGATATGATCGATTTCTTGTGGATACAAGCATAGCTTCCAAATCACAAAGCACCAGGAAGGGCAGTTGGTAGATGAGATGGTATTGTTACAGGGCTATTTCTCACTAAAATTCCTAATAGAGATAATATAATTCATCTGGATTTATATTACATGAATTCTAAGGGGGAAATGATTAAAATTAGGCAGAGAATTAAAAAGAAACAATTAGAAATAATTGATGAAAAAATCATACCATTGAAGACATTACTTTTGTAACTGCACAACTAGAGGGTGGTCATGAGGTCTCTGTGAATCATAACACAAAGATTTTCCCATAGTAGAGGCATGCTTTACTTTTAAGAATACAGCCTGTTGAAAGGTTTCTAATTTTTATCTTTTGGAATTTGCACATGATTCTGTTTCTTGCTTTTTTTTTTTTTTTTTTTTTTTAACAGTAAGATAATCTCCACTTTATTTGTAGGTCTAAATTTCACAATCACAAGAGCAGTAACAACTGGCAAAGATTAAATGCTTTCACTCTGCAAGACAGAATCATGGTCCTTTGGATTTGAAATAATTTTTCTCTTAACATATCTGCAACACATAGGTAGACATTGTGAAAACCCTTTCTTTTAAGATGGAACAGAGGCTCCAAAATTTTGAGGGACTCACCTAAAATTGCACATTTATTAGGAAAAGCTAGGATTTCTTTTCATAAAACTGGGGTATTTCAACTAGAATCAGTTTCATCTATTTCAGTTTTCTTTTATTTTTCTTTTTTACAGATTGGAGATTTCAGTCTGTAATTTGATTCATTGTACACAAATGGGGTACATCATTTCATTGCTATGGTTGTGCACCATGTATATTCATACTACTCATGTAATCATACAGGTACATAGGGTAATGATGTCTGTCTCATTCCACCATTTTTCATACCCCCCTCCCTCTCATTTCCCTCTACATAATCTAAAATTCCTTCATTCTTCTCTCACTCCCACCCTCCACCCCCATTATATATCAACATCCACTCATCAGGAAAAACATTCAACCTTTGGTTTTTGGATTGGATTATTTCACTTAGCATGACATTCTCCAATTCCATCCATTTATCTGCAAATGCCATAATATTATTCTTCTTTATGGCTGAATAGTATTCCATTGTGCATATATACCACAGTTTCTTTATCCATTCATCTGTTGAAGGGCATCTAGGCTGATTCCACAATCTAGCTATTGTGAATTGAGCTGCTATAAACATTGATGTGGCTGTGTTACTGTAGTATGCTAATTTTAAGTCCTTTGGGTATAAACCTGGGAGTGGGGTACCTGGGTTAAAAGGTGGGTCCATTCCAAGTTTTCTGAGGAATCACCACACTGCTTTCCAGAGTGGCTGCACCAACTTGCAACTCCACCGGTAATGTAAAAGTATGTCTTTTCCCACACATCCACACTTACATCTATTATTGTTTGCATTCTTGATAATAGCCATTCTAATTGGAGTAAAATGGAACCTTAGGGTTTTTAAATTTGCATTTCTCTAATTACTAGAGAGGTTGAACACTTTTTCATATATTTATTAATTGCCTGTATGTCTTCTTCTGTAAAGTGTCTGTCCAGTTCCTTGGCCCATTTATTGATTGGATTCTTTGTATTTTTGGTGTAAAGTTTTGTGAGTTCTTTATAAATTTTGGAGATAAGTGCTCTATCTGAAGTGCCTGTGGAAAAGATTTTCTCCCACTCTGTAGGCTCTCTTTTCACACTATTAATTGTATCCTTTGCTGAGAAAAAGCTTTTCAGTTTGAGTCCATCCCATTTATTGATTCTTGATTTGATTTCTTGTGCTTTGGGAGTCTTGTTAAGGAAGTCTGATCCTAAGTCAATGTGATCAAGATTTGGGTCTACTTTGTCTTCTATTTGGTGCAGAGTATCTGGTCTAATTCCTAAGTCCTTGGTCCATTTTGAGTTAAGTTTTGAGCAGGATGATAGATAGAGGTTTAATTTCATTTTACTGCATATGCATTTCCAGTTTTGCCAGCACCATTTGTTGAAGAGGCTGTCTTTTCTCCATTATATGTTTTTGGCTCCTTAGTCTAGTATGAGGTAACTGTATTTATGTGAGTTCATCTCTCTGTCTTCTATTCTGTACCAATAGTCTACCTGTCTATTTTTGTGTCAATATCATTCCATTTTTGTTACTATTGCTCTGTAGTATACTGGAAAAACTCTGAGGTTTTAATTCTTGAAATTTTCTGTCTGTTTTTCTGTGTCATCCTTAACTCTTTCACATTAGATGAATTTCTCAATATGAAGGGGAAAATGATATATGTACAGTATAAATTCTAATATATTATAGGCTTTACATGAAAATCAGCCTTAGTCACAAGTAGGACATGAATGGAGCCATAATATATCAACAAAAGTGTTACTTAGAATTCAGGAAAAATCAATTGTTTTTTGAGTAATATTATGGTCTTCATAAATAAAACTAAAACACTGATAGAAACTAGGAAAATAGGATATTACTTGAAAATTCATGGACTGTATTTGGGTTGCTTCTTCATAAACTGAAATAACAGAAAATCAACCCACATCTTATACAATAAATATCTTCTCATATGCATTCTTTTAAATTTCAGAAGCTATGTATTTCTGCAAAGGCCTCACTGTAGAAATTTTAATTTTCATATTATGGTTTAAAATATAACCAATTTTAATTTCAAGGAAAATAATAATAAAGTTTTTTTTATAGACTGCATTTTGATTCATTGTACACAAATGGGGTACATCATTTCATTTCCATGGTCGTGCACAATGTAGATTCTTGCCATTTGTGCAATCAGTAATAAAGGTATTTAAAATATATAGTATATAAGTATGATGGATCATTTCTTGGTTGTTTGAGCCCACACAGTTATTATCTAATAACTTTTCACTGTTGCAGCATCCATCAAGGATCCTCTATTACATTGCTTTGTCATGTTTCCTTAGGCTCCTGTTGGCTGCTGCAGTGCTTTTACTCTTTGGTTTTTGATGACATTGACAGTTCTGGATACTGGTCTAGTATTTTGTAAGATATCTCCACTAGAATTGTCTGACATTTTTCTCATAATTATACTGGGGTGATGAGTTTTTGGTAGGAATACTATGACAAGGTAAAGGGCCGTGTTTCTCACATCTTATCTATATGCACACTGTGAACATGATTTATTACTATTGATATTGACTTTGACCATCTGGCTGAAATAATATTTGTCAGGCTTCTCCAGTGTGAAGTGACTTTTTTTTTTTTTCTTTCTCAATTTCCGTAATGTATTCTTTGGAAAAACTCACTATTGTAGCTTACACTTTAGTACTGAATATTTATGTTCCCTTTCTTGAGGATGAAATATGTACCTATATTATTTGGAATTTTTTTGCAAGAGATATTTGTCTCTTCTCTATTGGTTAATTTGCTTATGGTACTAAGAATTTGAATCAGGTGCACTCTATTACTGAACTAAACCCTATCCCTTTTTAATTTTTTAATTTTGCAATAGGATCTCTAGGCTGACCTTCTCTGGGCTGATTGTGATCATCCCACTTTGGCCTTCCATCCTGCTTCAGTTGGAATTATAGGCGTGTGCCACTGGCTCAGGCTCAATCATGCACTCAATTTATACCACTGTGAACTCATAGATATTTATTTTATATTTTGGATTAAAATCCAATATCATTTTATTTAGTTTCTTATTTAAATACATCCAGATTTAGCCGTTGGGAGTTCACTCAGTTGCCTTCTTTGTTTCTTTAATATAACTTTGTTTTTCTCTGCCTGTCCTTTCTGTCACTACTAGAAAGTTGAGGCTTATCCTGTGTTTTGCCTACTTCAGTACTAAATTTAGTTATTTCTCTGGGAATCCCTAATATTATCAAAGAACAGTAATAGAAATAAAGATCCCTGGTCTGTCTGCTTTGCTAGTGGAGCATTGTTACTTATAGGTCTCTGAAACTGGCCAAAGAAGTTAATATGCTGGGCTGGGGCTGTAGCTGTTTCAGAGTGCTTGCCTCGCATGTGTGAGGCACTGGGTCTGATCTTCAGCACTGCATAAATATAAAGAAATGAAATAAAAGCATTCTATTATCTACAACTACAAAAAACTTTTTTAAAGAAGTTAATATGCTGATGAGTGTTTATGAAATACATATAACAATTACCATGTGCAAACGTATGTATTAGTATTAAACTAATCATGAGTTTATATAAGTGCTCAACTCTAATCCTGCTACCACAAGTTTTATTCTAGTGTCTTCCCTTTGTCTTACATTCTCACTCTAGTCATGAAATTAACTATTCAATTCCAGTATTTTTAGTTTAGCACTATCAGAATTTCTCTCCATATCACCATGGGACATGACTATGCACTAAAATACAATGATTATGCACAGTTCCTTTTGCCTTTTTCTTACAGATTCCACTCATTTCCAAATTGCTTTGGTAAGCTGCACTTCCTCCTACCCCTTTTACTAAGTTCGTTCCATACGTGTGTAATGTAGTTAGAGTTCCTAGTCACTCTCTGCATTCCTTCCTGGGAATCTGCCACCTACTAAATGAGCTTTTTCTTAATTTGCATACATTAAGCTTTACTCTGTGCTGTAAATGTTTATGGGTTTGAAGAATGTATAATGGCATTATCCACTATTACTATATCATACAGAGTAGTTTCACTCTCCTAAAAGTCTTCTGTGCTTTTCCTATTCAACTCTACTCCTATCTCAAATCATCAGTTACCTAATTATACCTTCTTAGTTTTGTCTATTCCAGAATATCATATAACTGGAATTATACCATATGAAGCCTTTGCAGACAAACTTCTTTTACTTACCAATATTTCTTTGAGATTTATCAATGTTTTAATTTTATAATAATAGCTCATTTCTGTTTTGTTTAATGATATTCCATTGTATGAATATCTCAGAGATTGTCTATCTATTCACTTACTGAAGAACATCTTGGGTAATTCCTTATTTTGGTAATTATGAATTGTTTTGTGTGAATATATGAATTTTCAAGTTAGTTGCATAAATACCTATTAGTGGAATTGTTATATTCTATGGCAAGACTTTATACTTGTAAGACAATTGCTAACTCTTTTTCCAAAGTGTCCATTATCTTTTTATTCTAACCAGTACCAAATGAAAACTCTGTCACTCCATATCCTTGCCGGTAATTGGTATTGTTAGACTTCAGCTGCTCTAATAATGCATAGTGGAATCTGATTGTTATTTCAAAAATTTTTTTCTAAAGACTAATGATCTTAAACATCTTTTCAAGTGATTGTTTGGCATCTTCATATTCTCTTTTTGAGTTTTAAGTCACGTTTGAATAACTTAGAGACAGATGCTTTATAGATATTTGTATCACAAATATTTTCCTTCAGCTGCTATTTGTCTTTTCCTTCTCTTTAGTGTTTTTGTTTTTTTTTAACAAAAAATTTTTTAAAAAAAATTTTGATGCAGTTAAACTTATCACTCTGCTTCTTTCTTGACTTGTGCTTTACTGTTGTATCTACAAACTCATTGTCCAAAATCACTTAGATTTTCTTCTGTATTCTATAAGTTTTGTAGTTCTACATTGCATACTTAAATCCATGATCAACTTTAAGTCAGTTTTCACAAAAGGTGTAAGGTCTGTGACTAAATTCAATTTTTCAAGCATCATTTTCTCCAAAAGATTATGCTAGAATCCCTGCCTAGCAACTGCCCTGGGGCAGGGCTCCCCTTGGTTCCTGATTGCCCCTTTCACTGCAGCCTCTGCCTCGGCAGCATGACCCTCCTGAAGAGAGGAAATAGTGGCAGGTGCACAGTCTGTATGTGAAGCTTTCACTTGCTTTCTCTTGAATGAGAAACCAGCCTCCATCAGGACTGCAGCTGTCTGAGCCCTGTGTGACACCCAGAGAATGAACAAATACAAACACATTGTGTCTTGTGTCCTGCCAACTCTAAGAAAATAAAGTAGAACATTTCAGAGATAAAACAAAACACAACAAACAAATGAACAAACAAAAGCCAAACCACACACACACATGCACACAAACAAAAATAAAAGATTATCCTTTGCTTCCTTTTAGAAGTTTAGTTTAATATATCCAAATGCTTGGGCTCTTCATTATATTCCACTGAAACTTCGAGTCCATTCTTTTGCTAATCTATAATGTTTTCACTATTGTAGGTTTAAATTTTTTTTAAATCACACAGTGTCAGTATCATTCTTCCAACATTGTTCATATTTACTATTGTGATCAATTTGTTTACATCTAAAAGAGTTAGATGCATTTGATTGAGATTGCATGAAATCTATGATTTACCTTGTGCAGAACTGGCATTTAGCAATCTTATGTCATTTCAAGTCTAAGGACAAAGATATTCATGTGTTTATTTAATCATCTATTTCTTTAATCAAATTTTCAGAATAAAGAGCCTGTATATATTTCATTAGCTTTATATTCAAGTGTTAATTTTTTGGATGAATGCCATTGTAAGTGGTATTGTGATTTACATTTCAAAATCTTTATTGACATATAGGAAAACTGTTGGATTGTGTATGTTAAACTTTGTGTCCTTCAAACTTATGTAAACATTTATTACTTCCAGGAGATTAAAAAATTTCTTTGGGATTTTCTTTTCTTTTTAAAATTAAGTTTATTTTTAGGTAACACTGAAAAACACAAAAAATTCACATATTAATGGGATAACGAGATGTTTCAATACATGTACACACTGTGTAATGGATAAATCAGTCTAGTAGATGTTTATATCAATCATCTATAAGTTACAAAGAGTTATTTCTTGCTTCTAAATCAATGCACATTTCCTATTCTTTTCTTGTCTTATGCAGTATTGAATATTTGTAGTATACTAGGTTGAATACCAGTAGTGAAAGGGGACATTCCTGCCTTGCTTCCGATTTTATGGGGAAATCATCTACATACTTACCATTATGTGAGTATGTTAGAAACATAATATAATATTGTTTGTTAGCTGAAGATTCTTCAATCAATAAATTCTTTGCTATTGTTCATCCATTGAGTGCTCCTCCATTACTATTTTCTGGTAATTATTTTATCATGAATAACATTGTATTTTGTACAGTATTTTTGAATAATTTGATATGATCACTTCTAATTTTTTAGTTAGTTGTTTTAATAGATTGCTTAATTGTATTTTGAGTTTTAAACATGTTCATGTTTGGCATATTTAGAATAAATGTTGCTTTATCATGGTGTATACTCACTTTACTCTTTATTGAATTTGGTTTCTAATATTTTGTTGATTATTTTTGTATCTATGTTCATGGGAAAATTTGTTCTGTAGCTTTACTTTAATTTATATACCTGGTTTTATTATTAGAGTAATGCTGGCCTCATAGATGTAAAGTATTTTCTCAGTTTCTCATTTCTGGAAGAAATTATATTTTAGTGTCGAGTACTCTTTTAAGATTTTTCTTTTTACTTCCAATACTGATCTTGTGAGATGTTTTGGAAACCAAAATAGTCTTAAAATAATTTCTAACTTGTACATAAAAGACTAATTTTTAGGGGAGAAATAGACCTCTGAGGAAATGAGTATTCCTTGGTGCATCTTTCTGGCTCTTTGCATAAATGTGATAAAACCATTTGGTCACTTACTGTTTTGGTCACACTTGATTAAGTACACAGTTCTTTGATAATAATCTTTGAATGTATTTTTGTTTTCAAAAGGCATTTCAAAAATTTATTTTTTGAAAATATATTTCAAAAAATGTTTCAAAATAACATTAGAGAAAGCAAAAATATTCAGAATATTTTTTGCTTTATTATAAAATGAATATCCTTTCATAATAATTATACCTACAAGATAATGTACTATTTTCATTGGCAAAAATATATTTAAGACTTAAAATTTTAGGGAATTCTTTTTTACCCCCTCTGTATTATAGTCATTTATTCATTTGGGTAGCTAGTGTCCATGGTAATCATGAATATACTTTGAAAAAGTAAAATCAGTGGCACACACTTGTGATCCCAGTGGCTCAGGAAGCTGAAGCAGGAATATCGTGAGTTCAAAGCCAACCTCAGCGAAAGTGAGGCCTTAAGTAACTCAGCGAGACACTGTCTCTAAATAAAATACAAAATAGGGCATGGGGCTCAGTGGCCAAGCGCCTCTAAATTCAATCCCTGGTACTGCACCAAAAAAAAAAAAAAAAAAAAAGCAAAATCAACAGACACAGGGAATAGACAAAAACATAAAACAAAGAGTGATGCCTATACTGCTTTGCCTTAAAAGTCAAAAATATGTCAAACTAGATAATAGACATTCATTGCCAAATGATGCAGATGAATTGGGGAAATTGAGACAATATAGAATTTTGAAGTTAGGAAATTTTATTAATGTCATTGAGCAGTGTATTTTCAAGTGAATGCTGAAAAAGAGAATGGGATGTTAAAAAACAAAAAGCAAGAAACAGTGTTTGTTACAGAATTATATCTACAGAGTAGACAACAGTTTTGAGAAACCTGGAAATGATGTCTTAAATATTTAATAAGGTTTAAGGAAAGATTAACATAAAACTTGGCAATGCTTCTAGGTTGGAAAAAAAATGAACAAGAGAAGTGTGTTTGCTGTAATAATAAAAGGAGCAACTTCCTAGAGGAATTTGAGAGGTATAATATAAAAAACTGGAATGCAAACTGATTATAAAATTAAGTTTCAACTCATGTTTCCAAGATGAAATGAAGAGAAAAGAGAGCATGGATTAATGTTAACAAGAATTCAGAGATGAGAAGAAATATTGACCACATAGGTAATTACCTCAATTTAAAAAGAGTGTTTCCTTGTTGAGACCAAGAAAATTGGGGATGAGTTGAAAAACTTCAGGAAATATTTAGAGGGTTTTTTATTTTTATTTTTTTAAATCCAAAGGCAGTTTGAATCTTTCCAAGAGATTTTCTTTGAGATTAGAGAGTTGAAATTCAGAATAGATTAAAAATAGTATAATTGGATGACAAGATCAATGGTCAGAGAAAAAAAACAAATGATGAACATATTCATGATTTTGGCTTGATATGGCCAATAGAATGACAATGTAATGGGTTAGACTAGACTATAAACAAAAGTAAGTTTGCATCACTGACTAGATACAGGTCACACAGTGAAGCAAGGGGGAGTTTAAAGGATCTAGACAAATGGAGAATGCTTAACTGAGAAGAGTTCATGAAAATTGCTTGAATTAGGTAAAGACTAAATGAGTTACTATGTAAAGGAGCAAGTAGAAATGCAAGTAGAAGCTTTCATGAAAAACTCAATTTGAAATCTTAATTTCTGGACCATGTGTCAATGGTGGTAGTCTTTGCAATTAATTATGGCAAATCCCTAAATTTTGATTGCTTAACAGAAAGTTTATTTCATGCTCATATCACAACCCTTTAATGGCAGGTGTCTCCTTTTGGTTGTTGTTCTCCATGCAGTGCTGCATGAATCAGACTCCTCTTATGTTCTGATGCTGTATTCTTCAACTTTCATGCATTCATCATGCTGGAGAGAGAACACAGGGCCACATGATAGTTTGATTACCAGAGCTGGGAGTAGTATCATCACTTCTGCTAATATCCCAGTGGCCAGATCTCATTAAAATTGCCCCAATTAACCTGCATGAGAAGCTAGGAAATATAGTCTTCTCTGTGCATGAAAAAGAAATAGGTTTAATGAACACATAACTAGACTTTTTCATTCAAGAAAACATTCACAGGACAACTATTGGTGGTAACTTAATTGGAATGACAGCTTAAATCATTATTAGGAAGCAAACTTAACAACAAAGAGATTAGGAAATAAAATAAATTGCTCTGGACTTCGCAGAAAAAACCTCTAAGGGCTATAGAAAATGACATTCTGGAAAGGGAAATTCACCTAAATTTCTACTTGAATTTAATTAAAGTTGAATAGATCATTGGAGTGAGATCTAGAGAAGAATGTCTTTCCTATACTAGTCAAAAAGTCATGACTCTCAGTGTAACTGATTTTGAGCAAATACATCTTTATAATGAGGTACTTAAGTTTTCTTAGCATTATAATCTTATAGTAGTGTTATTTTCCATCTTTCTGGATACTACTCATATCCATATACATATATACATATGCTATTTTATTTAAATGTTGCCCTCCAAATGCCTAGAATATATTAAGCAAGAACAAAGTAGTCTTTGAGGATAAAAGCAATGAGATCCTTGCCTTCAAAAGTTTAAAAATTAGTGTGGTATCAATGTACAAGTATAAAACGTAATGTATTATGGTAAGTCCTTAAATGGAGGTATGAAAAAATTCAGTGGCTATATTAGAGAAGAGACACTTGAAATAAGAGATGGCAATGTGTGGCAGCTAGAAAATGAACTTCAGAATTAGGTACATCAAGGCACCATTCTTACCTGTTACTTGCTTGCCTGTGTGGTGTTGGGAAATGTACTTAGCATTTCTGGAACTTCATCTCTTAAGTGGAGGAAAAAAAATGATCACACCAGTGAAATTGTGAATCTTTAATTAAACCATGTATTTCACAAACACATTGCTTGGATTTAAGCAGTTTTGTGGATACCCAGGGATAAATGTTGTATAATGTGTCTCATACAAAGATTTAGAGACCAGAAAACAAATCTAGGCTTCACAGACAGACTGGAGAAGGATTCTTTCTTAGTGGTCTTTAGAATAATGGGTTATAGGTAAAGGATTCTAAAGGAGAGGTGGGAAAGGGCTGATAAGAGATCTTTCGGGTAACCCATGTTATAAAGGGTGAGTACAGGAAGATAAACCCATGTAGATTCAGAAATTAGGAGAAACACAACTAAATGCTAATTCTTGAGGGGAAGAATTAGGGAAAACTAACTGTTACTGGTGACAAATGTAAATTTCTGAAATCTACTAAAGATTCTACTGAGTTGCTCTGCCTAAGGCTTAGGAAAATTGTTTTAAAAATCCAATAAATATAGTTTATACTGGAAAGATTAGTGAGAGTAGGTACTATCTTGTAATGAATTTAAAGTATGTGGTAGATGAGGAAAGGGACATAGTAAAATTTATATGATCTTTTTAGGATTTGTCAGTGGAAGATATAAGTCAAGTAGAAATTAAAGAATGAGAAGTTACTGAAAATGTTGGTCTTGAAGAGGTAAAGATGGGAGGAAAAAATGGGAAAATCTTTTGCCTCTATGAATGACCAGCTGTGACATCTTGAGCAAGTTACTTCTTCTGTTTGTATCAGTGTCTTCATCTTATGATATAGGTAATACTTGTGCCTACTTCCTGGAGAGCTTGGTAAAATTAAATAAAATAATTTATAAAAGGTTAGGTATCATGCTTGCACCTATTTTTTGCACACATAAAAACCAAGAAAAATTTGGGGTTCTTTATATATCTTCAATTTCTGTGGTCTAAATTAGAGTACAAATTCTCATAATTCAACATTTATTCATTCTCTCAAATGTACACTAACTAGAAAGAAAGCACACTTAAAAATAAGTAAATCTGTGTTTGTATCCTTCTTTTAACAGAAAGGCTATTCTTGGTAATACAGTAAAGCTCTTGAGAACAACAAATCCAACACATCTCAGACAGCATTCCCAGGAGAAAATCCCTATGAGCAATAGCTCCAGCTCTTAAACTTAGAGGAAGAGGTTTTCTTATACTGGGGGAAAAACATGTTATTTCTGTGTGCTCCAAATATACTTTGTTGGGAGAAGAGTCAGTTTTCAACAGTTAGAATCTCAGATTTCAGTTGATTTCCAGAAATGTAAATGTTTTCACACGTACATTCACATTGTCCTATTTGATAATCAAATCTGTAAATAAACTTCTAAGCAGAAACTCAGTAAGTTTGTCAATTCTATTTAAGGCCAAGCATGTGAGAGTAGTTACCTCTGTGAGTGCATCCAGGTAACAGGATCTAACTCTGAGCGAACAACCTGGAACACTGTTCTTGGAGATTACTCAACTTGGGCTAGCAGGAGTGTTTCAAAGTTGTTTATGTTTTTTGCTGCTGTATCATAGGTTTATGTCTTTCTAGTAGGGATAGAATTATAAATGCTATACTGCTTAATATATAGGGGTGGCGACAAACCTGTGATTCTCACCAATGATCATTCCAGATAAGCACATGTGCTACTTTATACTTGGGTTTGATCTTTAATTAGGTGAACAGCCATGTTTACTCTCTCATAAGTAATATTTAATGATTTCCTGTGTAAATAAAATATTCGTTTTTACCAAATGCCTCTGTGACATGGTGTTTGCTTAAACTCTTGGATGATTTTACAGTGATAGTTTACTTGCATGATTACATGAACTCACTATGATGTAACAGTATAGTATTTTAAAATATAATTACACAATTGTAAAATAATTACTTGTGACTTAAATTCACCAATACAAAAAACAAGCCAAAATCTTTTCTCACAGTGACCTATTACTGTAACATATTAAGCATGTAAATGATTCTAAAATGTTTTATGATCTGTACCATTTAAGTATGTATATATTTTAAAGAAAGAACTGTTTCAACTCACTTTTCTAAATTTTCCATATTAGAACATATTATGACTAAGATGTAATAAAATGATGACAATTTTTAATGACAAAAGACAGAATGGATTCAGTTTTGTCTATAGTATTTGGATGCTGTTTATTTTTTCATCCAGTTGGGATATCTTATACACATGAGATTCCAGTATTTTAAATAACAAACAGGAACTTCATTCTTTTCTAGACCCAAGCGGGCTCACATCAGTTATTTGCTAAGAGTTTCAATAGAAACAATTTCATACTGACTCAGAAATATTGAATGGGAGCAGGGAGCTCTGTATGTGTGTTTAGAGAAAAAAAATCTAATATTTTAGCCATTTTCAAGTGTCTACTTCAGTGGCATTGAGTACCTTCACATATTTATGTCAGTTTAGTTTTTAGAACTAAATATTGAGTCTTACAAATGTTAGCATTCAAAATTACTTTTTACTTCTCAAAGCATATATGCTATTTAGAAAGGCAGATCTGACTAAATTAGCTATACTTTAGAGATAAAAGTCTTAATATTTTAAAAAACTAAAGATGGATAGAGATATTTCTTGTGGGATCCTAGGCTCAATGCCACATACACAAGTTGATGAAGAAATATTATTTTGGTTATTTGCCTGTTCACAGTTTTGTTTTACTGCTAATTTTTTTAACTTGGGAAAAGCAAATGTTGCTATTTACTTGTTATAATTCTTCCTCTA
Source organism: Sciurus carolinensis (assembly GCF_902686445.1). Classification (NCBI taxonomy): domain Eukaryota; kingdom Metazoa; phylum Chordata; class Mammalia; order Rodentia; family Sciuridae; genus Sciurus; species Sciurus carolinensis. Next base: position 777,394 of record NW_025920145.1, read on the forward strand.
CTTTTAGAATAATATTCCAATAATAAGCCTTTAAAATGGATATAAAACTAATATTTCTATATTATCAAACTGAGGTCAAATACAGTAATAACCTCCTTTATTGCATACATGAAAACTTGTTTTCCCAAGTTGAGCTGCTTCTGTCAAAAGTGGCATACTTCAAATGGTTTCAAGATTAAATATTAAATGCCACAAATAAAAAATTGTCTAACTAGTGAATATTTATATTCAAGATATTTAATAATACACATTATTAATTTGGAAAACTAATCCATATGCTCACTAAAGATTGAAAAAGATGCTAATGCTAACCATTTAAAAGGTAACATTCAACACAGTGCCATATAATTTGTTTTAAAACAGTGTATCTATAATTATCACCTTTCTAAAGGAATAGCTTGCACAGCAGACATATTTTATAGTTACAATTCAATTTTCCTGAGAGAATTTAAATCTCATCATACCATGAATTTAATTGGTTTTACTTCTATAGACATAGCAAACTCATCAAAATAGTTTTGTTTTATACTGTCAAGCATATGTTGACCACCATCAAAGAAATAGGGATAAATATGTAAATATCTATAATTATATAATAGCATGTATATATTAATAAGCACATATATACATATGTTTATGCACATATATTTTCTTATATATATATTTTATATATATATATATATATATTTTCTTATATCTGCATGATGGGAAATTTTATTATTTCTCAATTGACTCAGATAGTCCTAGAATTCTTTTATACAACTGCTCATTGTAGGTTGAATAAAATGCTCATTTGCTCATTGGTTCCTCTGAGGTTTTGGTACATATATTTTTCAGTCTAGTAAGGACATTTTTAATTTCCCACAGTGTAAGTAATCTTCAGTAAAATGACTGTAACTTTAGGTAAAACATATTAAAACTGGCAACCATTTCAAACATATTACACACAGAATGGATTTCTAGTCTTCTCAATACTGCTTCCTGAACTCATGTGCATATGGTGCTTCCTTAGAGATTTTTGTGGAAAGATTGAATCTGATCCATATCTAGGCTGACATCTCCATTATACCAATTAGGAAGGTGTCAGTAATTACAGTTCATTCACCAGATGACTGGCACTGTTGGTATTTATGGATTTTCTTTCTTTCTTGGTTCATCATTTACACTTTTTTTTTAGTAGAGTTCATGCCTCAAATGCAGAGTATTCTATTTTAACTCAAGGCCAACAGAAAACAGTATGATCTGAAAGGATAGAGAAACTTAGAAGAGATTAACAAATATTATTATTATTATTATTATTATTAGTTAGTATACTACCCATAGTGAAGTCAGAAATAGCTGAAATTGGTCTCCAGTCTTTTCCCTTTTACCAACTGGCCACTATTTTTGAGTCTCGGTTCCTTATTTCCAGACACGTACGGACATTGGATTGTAGGTAACATTTACACGCCCTGAGAGAGATTTATTTTCCTTCGGTTTCCTCACTCCATACAAAAAAGTATTATATAATTATATTGTACTCTACCTTATCAGCTAATGTGAATTCTCTCATGTGGATGTATTAATTTGAAATAATAAATTTTACCACAGTGTGGTGATCTTATCAAGTATTTTTCTCTGGCAAAGAGGTATTTCATCTATACCTTATCAGAAATTGGGTCTAATGATTTCATTCTTCATGTCACATCTCAATCTCTTTCTATTTTTAGTGTTATTGCCTTCAGATCTATAATCTCTGGTTGATTGTAGTAGACTTGTAACTTGTCTTGCTGTTTTTGGTATCTGTTTTCTAAGCTTTCAAGAATCCTTCAGTCAATTTAGACATTCTAATTGCTGCTTGAAACTTGTCAGTCCACCTTTGCAACATTTATTTGGCAGTTATTTTTAGGAAATGTGACTGACTCCATAGGCAGCAGAATGATTTCCAGAAAAGTTACTAAAAATACTCGCTCATATTCTGTAAAATACACTCAATTTAAATGTGTAATACAGTGAGTTTTGACGAATATATTTATGCCTATGAAACCACATTACAAACAAGACAGAGAACACTTTCATCAACCTAAAATGTTCTCTTGTGTGCTTTATAGTTAATCACCCACTAACATCCTTGGCTTTAGGCAAATCTTAGTGAATCAACTTTTTTAAAACTTATTTTTATAAGTGTGGTTGAACTGAGTAAGAAAATATGGGGAGTTTTCACTGGCCAAAAAGAAGAAAATCAGAAGGATAATCAAGTATTGGACCTAGTGTTGTCCTGATATGTTGGAGGTGCTTAGAGCCTCAATTCTACTGAAACATTTGCAAAATAGAGCGTAGCTAGATCATAAAGCAAGCCCCAAGGAATTCTGAACAGTAAAAACCATACAGAATGCATCTTCTGTACAAAGGTCATAAGTTGAAGATAAACTAAAATATTTCTGTGATGCTTTTCTTTCTAAGGATCAAAGAAGCTATTACAGCAAAACTTTAAAAAAATCATACATAGAATTATTTTTAAAGTCTTTATAATTACAAAAAAACATAAAGCACAAAAAAAGTATAATTACCACTCTGCAGTAGATCACTAAAGCTTGCTAAAAAGTTGATGTTAAAATTTTTCACCATGAAGAAATAATAATTAGGCAAGCTGGTAGATTTGCCAGTTAACTGGATTTAATTACTCCACAATGTACATCATGCTACAGGCATAAATACATACAATTATTATTTTCCAATTAAATAATCTTAAAAATATAGAGGAAAAGAAACAAAAATGAATAAAGTATTATATCAAAAAAAACCCAAGATTTTTGATTTTCAACATCCAGTGGATTTCACAACTTTACATTAATAAATAGAATGGGTTTTAAAAACCATATTTAAATGAATGGGATATAGCTGCAGATTTTAGGAAGAGAAAACTATAGTTCCGAATACTTAATATTTATGAGGAAGAAAGCCTGTAAATGTGAACTAGGTTTCTCAACAAAGAAATTAGAAAAAGTGAAGATATTATATTGGGCACAATCTGACTCAGGAAGTTGGATGACCTTGAGTGGGTCAAGACTGTCATTCCTGAAGGGAAATCTGGGGGTCATCATGGTGTCCACCCCAGTTCCAGGACTACCCTGAAACCATTCATAATAACTTCTAATCCCAGTGGAGACTGTTGATGTTAAAATCAACCATAAGCTGCTTCACTTTAAAAGGCCAGTGATCTCTGATTGTTCCTATTTAACTGAAATAGAAAGAAGAACATCACAGGAAGTGTGGAAGCAGGGAGGAAGTAGTTATGGGAGGGAAAATGTAGGAAAAAAATAAGTTCAATTTGAGGGTGACCCAAATTCAACATAGTTTTATGTTTTCTATTTTTTAAAAAATTTACCTCGATCAAGGAATCCTTAAGGAGGCAACTTTGAAATTTGAGTGTATTTTCCAGTCTTCTTCAAACTAATCAAAAGCGAAAAGCATTAAGTATTTATGAATTTGCTCCTTTTATTGTCCATGAACACCTTAAAATATGACTAAAAAGTTTGAGTCCCAAGGTATGTAGTTTGGTATTTCTATTAGCAAAGTGGGTCCTAAATGAAAAATATTTTATAGCATGCACATTTTATTCCATAGCTCACTTGTGAGAATTTGATACTCCTTAAATTTTATCCTGCTTAATTTAGTTAGAGTAGATTCTGTCCATACCAGTATTAAAAAAGATAAAGTATTCCATTAAGAAGGAATTGGATATGTCAACTTAAGAGCTATGTACAATTTGTCTTTTGGGCACATGGTCCATATCTTGAAACAAAATATATCTCTGAGAAATAATCCATAGTTTGTACGATTCACCCATTTAAAGTGCACAATTTAGTAATTTTTAACATGCTTGCAGAGTTACTTAATTGTAACCACAATATAATTTTTGAACATTTTTGTCATTCTATAAATAAGCAAAACACTCACTCTGAGTTTTTCTTCTCCGTTTTTCTTTTTCTTCTCAGCCATAGAAAACTACTAATCCACTTTCTGTTTCAATAGGTGCTGTGATTTGCATATGGTTAGAGTGTGTAGCCCAAGGGTTCATGTGTTGGGGGTTGTAGGGATATCTTGAGGTGTAGGATCTTTAAAAGATGCATCCCATAGAAAATCACAAGACTGGATTTTCCTGTACTCTGGCCTCCTGCTTTACTCTGTGATTTCTTTCTTTCTTTCATGTGTATTTCTGTCACATGGCATCTTTAGTGAGGCCCTCACCAGAAGCTGAATTGATGGGGCTACTCAAAATTGAACTTTCAGCTTCCCAATCTCTAAGCTAAATAAACCTATTTTCTTTAATACCCAGCTTTAGTTATTTTGTTACAGTAACAAATTCAACTAGTACAATAGATTCATCTATTCTGACCATTTTATATAGAAGGTATAAAACAATATAGGGCCATTTTGTCACTTCCTTCTTTTACTCAACATAGTATTTTTCAGGTTTATTCATGTTATAGCATGTATCAGTACTTTGTTCATTTTTTCTTTTGATTTATTTTTCCCTTTTAAATGCATTATATTCAAGTTCATTGCCCAGTACCAACTAAAGGACAGGAGTATAAGATCTTGTTGAAGATTATGAAATGCATTCAAAATATTGTACAACCTTCTAATCATTCAATAGCTCTTTCATGTTATGAAAACAAAACTCTATCCCTGTTAAACAACAGCTCTATTTCTGCTTCCTACTAGCCAATAACTATTACCATTCTATTTCCTGTTGGATTTTGACTGCTGTAGTGGAATCATAATGTATTTGTATTTTTGCAATTGATTTATTTCATTTTGCATAATGTTCTCCAGAACCATTATATACTGTTGAAATTTCCATCCTTTTTTGGACTGAATAATATTCCATTACATGACTATAACATTTCTTATTTATCTCTGCAACAATGGATGAACATTTGGTTCACCCCACACTTTGGTTATTATGAATAATGCTGCCATGAATATTTATGTATAAGTGTTTGTGTGAATGTGTGCTTTCATTGCTTTGGGTGTATATCTAATATGACATGGTAAATTTATGTTTAATATCTTGAAGAACTACCAAACTATTTCCCAAAATATCTGCATAAATTTTACATTGCTGCCAGCAATGTATGAGAGTTCCAATTTCTTCCCAACATCACCAATGCATGCTTTTTTTTATTATAATCATTATAGTTGATGAGAAGTGATCTGTCATTACAGTTTTGAATTGAAAATCTCTAATGACTAAGAATGTTGAGCATCATTCATATGCTTATGGGTATTTTGTATATTTTCTTTGAACAAAAGTGTATTCAGAGTTGACTCATTTCTAATTACACTGTTTTTGTTTTGAATTGTAAGAATTCTTTGTAAATATTGGACACAAGTCCCTTATCATATATGTGGTTTGTGAATGTTTATTGTATTTTTGCTTTCTTGATAGTGTCATCTGAATCAAAAATATTTTAAATTTTGAAATGTCAAATTTACATATTTTTTTTCTCTTGTTCATTATGCTTTTCATACCATGTCTAAGAAAGAATTGACAAAATTAAGGTCACAAAGATTTAATTGTATAGCGTCTTCTACAAGTTGTTTTATGTTTAGCTTTTCTATATAGGTTTACATGCCATTTTGAGTTAATATTTGTGATATTAAGAGACAGGATTCTGATTTCATTCTTTTGCATAGCTATATAAATTCTCATGGATTGAAAAGTTGTTCTTTTACCCATTGGACTGTCTTATGACTCACACTAAAAGTCATTTGACAACAAATGTTTGTTTATTTCTGCACTCCCAGTTACATTCCTTTAATTTATAAAGCTGTCCTTCAGTCAGTACTGCACTATTTTTATTACGGTAATTTGCAGTAAAATTTACATGCAAGATATATTTTTAAGGGTCTGGGAGTATAGCTCAGTTGGTAGAGTGCTTGCTTTGCATGCACAAGGCCCTGGGTTCAATTCCCGGCACTACAAGAAAAAAAATTTTTTTTTTTTTTACTTGCAAATTTCAAAATTTTCTGATTTGTTTTTTGGTTTTAACACTTTGATTATATTCTCTCTCTGTGAATTCCTTGCATTTATCCTACTTGGAGTGCCTTAAAGTTCTGGAATGAACAAACTAATATTTTTCAACAAATTTGGATAGTTTTCTGGCATTAATTCTTCTACTATATTTCTTTTCTTTTGCTACTTCTGGAATGTTGTTATGATAAATAGTGTCCTCATTTCTCTGAGGCTGTTTTATTTTTCTTTACTTTTGTCTTTGGTCTCAAATTGTGGGTCTCTCTAAACCCTTCTCATAGTAAAGTAAAAGTTTTCCTCTCTCAGGCCATATCTGAGTAGAAGCATTTCCAGTGACTTTTTCATCTGATTATCCTTCTTTCAACTCAAAGAAGTTTATATTTGGTCCTTTTAAAATAATTTCTACCTCTTTATTGTTATTCACAACTACCATCATCCTTTTCTTTACTTAGTTTCCCTTATTTTTGAATATTTAGATTTATAGTTGTAATAGCTGCTCTGAAGTCTTTGCTATATTCTTCATCTTGATCCCATCCAAATTAATGTCTATAGACGTCTTCTCCTCCTTCTTCTTTTTCTTCTTTCTTCTTCTCCTTCTCCTACTCCTCTTTCCTTCTCTTCTTCATCTGTGGCATATTTTCTTGTTATATTTCATAATCAGTTTTGGCTGCTGTAATATAACACTATGAACTGGGAGCTTTAAACAACAAACAGTCCTAGAGGCTGGGAAGTCTAAAGATAAAGTGCCTGCAGATCCTAGTTGGGGAAGGTCCTCTTTTCATATATCCTTAGATGGCTGAGAGCAGAAGAATAAAGGTCAGCTCTTCCTATGAGGGCAGAAAACTCATTTATGAGGGTTCCATCATCATGAAATAACTACCCTTCCAAGACCTCATCTACTTTGATCACATTGATGACTAGGAGTTCAACCTATGAATTTTGGGAAGATAAAGTCATTCACTCAGTTCATAAAGGTGTCATAATTTTTTTTTTTTGAAACTGGATAATGTAGATAATATATTGTAGCAACTATGGGTACTGATCCCCTCCAGGGTTTGTTGTTAGGTTGTTTACTTGTTCGTTTATTGTTTTGGATAGAGTACCTCAATGAAATTTATTTGCTTTGCAGTGTGCAGCTTCTCATGTCATTCCTTACATGATACAACCAGGACTTGCACCATCTCTGGTCACCCAGGTGATGACTTAGGATTTTGTCAGGCCCTTAGTTTGACAGTTTTTTCCTAATTAATTTTCCCACTGGGAAATCTCTATTGATCTAACTCTAGATTCCTAGCTGGTTATTATTATTATTATTATTGCTGCTGTTGTTGTTATTATTTACTACAATTTATGGTACTAGTTATAAAACAGTTCAAATCTAGTTAATGTCAAACCCTCCTGCAATACTGAAATTTTAGGGTTAGTCTGACTTCATATTTTAGGAAGTTCTATTTTCCTGTCTTTCTACCTGGTTCTATTAAACCTGCAGCTAATCTCCCTCTTTTCTTTTAGTGATTGATCACAATCAACATTTCCATTGTTTTTGACAACACACTTAGAAAGGAGCTTCTATACTATGTTTCAAATAAAGCTAATCCCCACAGGGAAAACTGGGACTTCTCTAGTCTTATGTTCTTATTCTTACTTTGTTTCAAATGATTAGATATTGTACCAGAGTTGGGTGAGGAGGCAGGGACTCACTTGCAGAGGGAAATCCCTGCTGTAAAAGTTGGGTGATGGATGGAAATTGTACTACCTGGCTTTCTCAGATTTTTTCTGAAGTGTGGAATTTGTAACATATGAGGGATCTGAGTGGGGTCATCACGGTCCAGTATTTGTCTGTCATGACTGTACAGAGATTTTTGACCTACTATTGTGGCAAGCAGGCATAAATTCCCCATTTTCTCAACTGAAACAACCTGGAATAGAGATTTTTGCAGCAGGGAGGGGAGGGAAAGGTCAAATGACACAAAGAATGCGGAAATTCTGCCCCTCCAGGATAATACTGTAGCCCTAGTCTCGAATATGTAGGGAAATAACATCTACGTTTTTAGTCACACCCACCTGGAATAGGGTTTTAGTAACCCTAGGCTGAGACAGATAAAGGACAGGGTCACAAGAGTTTATTGTTCTTATTAATATTTAGTAGATTTTCTTGGACAATGTTGCTCTACTTGCAATATGCCTTTAGAGCAATTTCCAGAATTTGTAAATGTTTTCTGTGGTTGTTTGCTTACCTTTTTCACCCAATAAATGGATATTTCACTGGAAAATGTTCTCACATAACTGTTTCCTATTCCCATGTCTCTAAGATACCTCTGAAATGAAGTTTTCCTTCATCAAAAATTCCCCAAAGTGACTACCAATAAATTTCTGAGGATTTTATCATTTCATTGTGATTTATACTTTTTACATTTTCCTGCTAAGAAATAAAGTAAAAACTAGAATTATAATCATTCATACAGGAGGCAGTTTCTGTCCCAGAGGAAATACATCCATAGATTGATATAAACTTATGCAAGTCTGGTAATAGTTGAGCAGACATGTTGTTTGAATTCCCTGAATCTCAGGACCCCAATCTGATGGTGGATGCTTTCCAAATGGAGAACTGACAGATATACAATCTCTGGTAATAGATGTGTTGAATAGATCTTTGACAATCCTAGATTCCATGGACAAAATAAGATGATGATGAGGGAAACATTCCAACTGTTTGAGAAATAACCTAAACAAGAGTGTGACCTATAGGGACACTATGCTATTATAACTTGTCACTTGTTATTACTTGTAACTGGATTGAAAGACAAACTTAGCTGAACTGCTTGTCCTTTGCCCTATGAACTTTGACTTAAAGACTACCATCAGAAAGAGATGAAGACAGTCAGAGAGACAGACACACAGGGTCATTGGCAAAAGGCAAATTTGACTAAAAATATGATTTTTATAAATCATATGATTTTAGGAATCCTTTTATCAAAGGACTCTAGGAATGTGAATGTATATTCTTAGCATATACAATAAACTCCTTATTTGATTATTCAATAAACAGAAGCAGTAGTTTGTCCTTAATATGGAACCCAGGTGGACCTGGCCTAAGGAGAGCAAGAGGGACCCCAGAGGAGGACACTGCTTCCGAGGGGTGGTCAGGTAGTTTCTGCTGTCTTAGTGGAGTCTCCAGAATTTTTGAAGATCCTCAAGTCACACCAAGAACACCAAAAAACCCTGTTAATCAAATAATATTAGGTTTATTAAACTTGCTGCCACCAGGGAAAACTTGAACTAGGCAGAAATTTATTTGTGTCTTTAAAGAGTAAAGGTAGAGTATGCTATTTAGAGCTTTAGGATCTTGATTCGTTGGTTTTTAGGTGAATTTCATAAGATAAACAACTTTGAATTAAGCAGAATTTATGATATTATAAGTTTGGATTGGGGGGAACAGTGAGGGAATACTCTTAAAATGAGTCTTGATCTCCTTCTTCTTTTTGACATGGAGGATGATTTGATTGGGTTGTAGTCATATTCTCTGGGAGGAAATATTTCCTAGGGCCAACTGCTAGTTTATTTTTGTTTGGTCTCAGAGTTATTTAACTAGGGATGGGAAAATATGTCTGGTTTCATTTTTTACAAGGGACAGGTAATTATATTGGCTTCATTTCTCACCCTCTACATTCTATTTTGGAGAGGAAATGCAAAGGAAATAATATGAGAAAAAAACAATTCCCAAAACAAATCAGCTACATATCGAACACTTAGAACCTAGTTACATTTGGTGTTTGAACTTTCTATATGTAATAAATAAATTCAAATTGGTATTGATAAAACAAGGCTTAAACTTTTAACCTTTTCCAATGAAGTTATACATTCCTATTGAAGTTAGATAATGATATAAGGTCATATTTCTCCTATAGTTTATCTGAATTGTAGTTCTTTCTTTAAAATTATTCCAAATATTTTTCTAGTGTTTTCTTAGATGATTTGATTTAACTACATGATAGTTTGTCCTCATCTGCTTTAATTATTTTCTATTATTTTTGTTAATGGCCTACAAATAAAAGGTACATAGAACCAATTTGAACCTAATTCATTTCTGCTAATTTCTAGGATTTTCATTGTAATGACTGAATATACATTGTTCAATTCTGAATGAAAAGATGTGTTATAACATATATGTCTGTTTTTATTTTTATCACATTTGATACCATCACCCTATCCCCAAATTTGCTTAATTTGCTTATTGCCCTTATTTTTCTGCTCTTTCAAAATTGAGATTCTTAATCTGTGGCAGTGTCTGAAGCTTATTCACAGCTCTACTGAATCCATTCCTACAAATGACACAGAAGCACTTACACCCACTGCTGACCTCTTCAGATGACCCACCAATTGGGTCTAATTTTGAGGTCTTCTGTGAGGTGTTATTTCTCACGTGCCTTTCCTTACTCTCCTGAGTCCAACTCTTTTAGTGTTAGTCTTCCTGAATGAATCCCTCATCTTATTAAATGATCCTCAGATCGCTTCCTGACAATGACTTGGAGGAGGAAAAATTTCTGGAAGCTTTTATGTCAAAAAGTTTCCTTTTTGTTTTACTTGACAGTTTTCTGGTGAAAAAAATGAGTAATTGAAATTCTTTCCCCTCAGAATATTTTCCTCTAGGCAGACAGATGCCAGAGACCACGCCCCTCCCCTGACTTGCCGCAGCCTCGCAGGGGCTCCCCAGCTTCTTCCTAAGCTGGTAAAGGCATTTGAATTATTCCTGATGGTGTGGCCACCATCATTGGAAGGGCAGCTCCCTTCCTGAGACACCTACAGGAGACTGGAGACCCTTTGACGGGTACCTCTATATACTCACATCCTACACCCTTCCCCTTCCTCTGCTCTCCACTAGAAATACTGTAAATAATAATCAAACTCATCCTGTTTATTGCAATAATGTCTTTATAGGGGTTATCTGGTTCAGGGCTGCATTTTCTCTGCATTGGGTGCTACTAATATTGATCTTCCCTTCAAAGGAGAGATACTGGAAAACTGCAGGGTTGTAATAAGCCTGCAGAGGGGAAACTTCAGTACCTCTGATCTTCACTGCTAGAGGGGAATATACAGAGACAATATGAAAAAACAGGGGAAGAAAGTGTCCCTAACAAATCAGGATGCTATTTTGATAGAATCCAATGACAGCATGGCAGAAGAAATGACAGAAAAAGAGTTTAGAATATACATAACTAAAATGATCCAGGAAGCAAAAAAAGATAAGAGAGCAAATGCAGGCAATGCATGATTACTCCAATTAACAGTTGAAAGAGCAAATGCAGGAAGCAAAAGAACACTTCAATAAAGAGAGATTATGAAAAAAAATACTTGAAATGAAAGAAACAATAAACCAAATCAAAAACTCAATAGAAAGCATCACCAGCAGAATAGATCTCATGGAAGACAGAATCTCAGACAATGAAGACAAAATATTTAATCTTGAAAATAAAGTTGAGCAAACTGAAAAGATGTTAAGAAATCATGAACGGAACCTCCAAGAATTATGGAATATCATGAAAAGACCAAATTTAAGAATTATTGGGATTAAGGAAGGCACAGAGATACAAACCAAAGAAATAAACAACCTGTTCAATGAAATAATATCAGAATATTTTCTTCTAATAACCAGTTTTATGTTCATCTGATTCATGTTGCTTTTTATTTTCTTTCTCTCTAAAAATTTTTGAATTTTGCTTTATCTTTAGTGTTCCTAAATTTAATGACAATGTATTTTCATGCATTTAATTCTTTGGAATGAAGGGCAGTTTAAAGAAGTGTGTTTCTTTCAATGAAGGATGTAAATGTAAATGTTTTGTAACCAAGATTTCTGCATTCAAAATTGTTTGGTATTCTAAATTGATTTTTCTAGGTATAATATATTTTCTACTTTTCTGTTAATCTACATTTTCCAGCATTTTCTCCATTTTGGTTTCTAATCTTTCTATTGCTATCTTAAATTTTCATTTACAATTTTAATTTCCAAGAGGTATTTTTCCTCTCTGATAATTCTTATTTCATGCTAATTCTTGTATTTATTTTATTATTATAATATCTTTTATAATTTACCTGAGGCCAACTTTGAATTATTGGATCACATCTATTATCCTAAAATCAGATTGTATATTTTGCTTTGTTGGATATTTCTATTTCCTGCTGCAGGTTTTTTTTTTTTTTCTCAAGTTTTGAGTAATCCTTGTTTTCTCTCTCATATAGAAGCATAACAGAAAATAAATCCTTGGGAGCTTGAGGGGGAGAACTTTAGGCCAGTTAAACTATAAGTTCTATTTTAAGGATTACTCAAAGATTAGTTAGTATCCTTTTCTGACATTAAAATATTTAGGACTTTCATTTAGGACACTAGAACCCTTATTACATTCTAGTATAGGTTACTTCTCTCCACACTCAACAGCAGGCTGCATATACTATCTGAATTTTTCTTTTTTGTTTCATTTACTTGTGATTATCCAAGTCTTATGGGGTGACCACTTTCAACGAAATGGCAGGGAAGGTGTGTGGGGCAGTTTGTTTTTTCAGTACAATCTTTGCATTAACCCCTCTCCCTTTCCTCTTTCCTGCCCTCAGTACATATACATCATTGAGTTCATCTTATCTTTAGGTTCAAATTAAGCAAAATTAGTGATCCCACTTCTCTGTCCCCTTTTTGTGAGGTATATGAATCAAAACTATTTCCCTGGTCTTTCATGTTTGAAAAATTTTTTGCAATCTTTTGCCCACTGATAGTATGATGAAATTTTCCTTGTGCTTTGTCATTATCCATTTTTTTTTCCTAGTGCTGGGGACTGAACCCAGGGCCTCTCACATGCTTAGTACAGCCACATCCATACTCTTCAAAATTTAAAGTATTCTGCTAGGCTTTTAACAGGATAGGGAATAAACTTGGAAGTTCAGTTTGATGTCCTAATATTATGCTCTAACAATAATGTGTGTATCCCTCTATTTTATTATGTTCAAAAGCATGTTTCCTCAATTTTACAATCTATGGTTAGAATGCATATACTGCATTGCTGAGAGGGAAGTGAGATAGATGGCCATAAGGTGCTTTTGGAGGTATGTATTAGTATCACATTTCTGGAAAGAAATTTGACTATGTGGATCAAGATACTTAAAGATTTAATATCTGATAATTGTAACAATCCATGCTAAGGAACTATGTGGAAACCTGTGTAATAATTCTGAACAGTGCTTTTATAGCATTTGGAATCAATTAAACTTTGAAATAGATAAAGTGTTAAAAGATTAAGAAATGATTGTAAAACTTTAGGTAGCAGTCTTGCAAATTAATTACAGGAAATGAATAAAAATCAGACATTTAAATGATGAATTAGTCAGGATCTTTAGAGAGACAGAACAAACAGGAGATAGATGATAGGTAGGTAGGGAGATAGATAGGTAGAAGATAGATGGAGAGATATAAGAGGATATTTATGTGGGCAATTGACTTCCTGGATTATTAAGGCTAAGAAGCCCTATGAAAGACCATCTGCAATCCAGAGATCCAGGGATTGCTAGTAATGTGGTTTATTCTAAATATGCAGACCACTGAAGCAAGAAAACTGATGGTGTAATTCTCAGTCTGTTGGGAGGCCTGAGAACCTAGGCCACTGGTGCAAGCCCTGGAGTCCTAGGGTTGCCAGAGAATTTGGAGTTCTTTTTAACTTGGAGTTAGCTGTTGTTTTTTTTTTTGTTTTTGTTTTTGTTTTGTACTAGGGATTTAATCCAGGGCTGCTTTACCACTGTGTCATAAGTTCCAGTCCTTTTTACTTTATGTTATTTTTAAATTTTGAGACAGGGTATCACTAAGCTGCTTAGGGCTTATTTAAGTTGCTTTTTAGGGCCTCAAACTTGAGATCCTCCAACCTCAGCCTCCTGAGTCACTGGTATTACAGGCATGTGCCACTGTGCCTCACAGAAACCTGGAGTTCTGATGTCCAAGGACAGCAAGAACAAACTATGCCAGCTCAAGGAGAAACAAAACAAAAAACAACATTTTTGTTTTTGTCCTATTTGGGCTTTCAGTCAATTGGGTGGTAACTGGTGCTTCCCTACTCAGCTCATCAACTCACAGACGAGTCTTCTCTGGAAACGCTCTTACAGACCACCCAGAAATAATGTTTTACCAATTTTCAAGGTATCCTAATCTAATGAAGTTGGAACCTAAAATTAATCATCAGTTTAACAATATATTTTAAATGAGAAAGCAGGAAAAGACACTGTACATTCAACATAACATTTTGTACCAATGAGTCAAATCACATAGAGTTTATTTATTCAAAATTGACATCTATATATAATTAGGATATATAATCTAAACATTATGTAATTCTGTAAGTTAAAATAGATTACCTAAAGTCTAAATTAAAGTAGATACAATGACTACATAAAAGGAATGCAAACTGTCTGTCATGAGGTGACAGGATTAAAGTTTAGTTTTACTGTTTCTTATACTATAAAGAAATGTGTTTGTTATCTATAAAAACTGTTAGTCATGTTTTAAAGTTTGTATTGTGAGGAAATTGTAAATATCAAAATATCTTAGCTACTAAGTACTTATATGAAATGAATGAAATAAATATAAGGAAAAAAAGACATTATTTGTTATGGTATTCATTTAACATGCATGAAAGGTATCCCTTTTCTTTCAGGATATTTACGCGGGTAGAACAGCGTGTGCAGAACAAGTGCACTGCTGCAAGACAGAATTTGGTGTCACAGATTCACAAATAGCTGGCTTCCTGCTGTACCTCATCCCATTGAGGCGATTAGTTGGCTTCATTTTTATTTGGCTTATTTTCTGCTGCTGTAGGCATTTTTCATCTTCTGCATAGAAAACACCTTTTCTCTGTAAAAGTTCAGTGCCATTTAGAAAGATATTGGCTGAGAAGGGAGGTTGGAAAAGCAAGATAAGAGCCTTTTAAATTAATACATTAACAGGCAGGTCTGAACTAAGTCATCTTCTGATACATATGCTAAGTGAAAAAAGTTTAGTTGGCTGAATTTTTCTATTCATTGGTTGTAGAGAAGCTACACTCATTTTCAACTGGTCTACATTTTTGTGGTCCCACTTTTTATTTGGTTGGGAGGCACCTGCAAATACACCATATTTTCTTTATTGATGTATATCTTTAAAACATGGTCAAGATATTTTCGCATCTTCAAAATTTTAGTTTGTAATGATTTTTTGGTCAACTTTCTAGTCCCACTGAGTAGTACTGTGTTGTGACACTGCTCATGTGGATGTAAAGTCACTTCTAGAGAATAAATTTAGGCAGTAATATAATAAGATAATTATGTACTTTTTATAAAAAATAATTACTTTGTGATATGATCATTTCTATTTTTGTGATAAGATCATTTATATGGACCTCAAAATTATTTACTATTAGATACAACTGAATTAATTTGTGCTAATGCATATATCCATTAATTTTTAATTTAAATTACACCAGGTTTTTCTCTATAGAGCCTGGATACTAAGGTAAGGCTTCTGAGTTACTATCAAGTTTTACAAAAATCCCTTCTCTTAAAAAATGCCTTAAAAATATCACACTCTTCTGAATTTAAGCTGATAGGATTCAGATGAACACAAAGAGAAGCATCCTTGTTTGGTTATAATAAGAAGATTACCTCACAGGAAATACACATGATTCAGAGCACAAGGGCTTAAGGTGAGGATTTTCTTTTTTAAATTGGACTTGTTTCCTTTTGAAAGTCTCAATTTCCAGTCATATATGTTTGGAAACTTAAAGAAACAACTTTAGCTGTGATGTGAAAAGAGAAAAGGCATAGGGTGGTGTTTTAGTGAGCTTTTTTGCTGCTGTGACTTAAAGATCTAGTCAAAGCAATTACAGGGGAGGAAACATTTATTTGAGGGCTCATGGCTTCAGAGGTCTCAATCCATAGAGAGCAGGCTCTATTCCTGGGGGTTCAAGGTGAGGCAGAACATCATGGCAGAGGGAAATGGCAGAGGGAAGCAATTCATGTCATGATCAGAGAGAGAGAGAGAAAGGAGTGGCCAGATACAAAGAGATACCCCCAAACCACACCCCAATTCCCATCTCCTCCAGGCACAACCTACCACCTTCAGTTACCACTCAATTAATCCCGATCAGGGAATTAATTGACTGGATCAATACCCTTTTAACCCAATCATTTCTCTTCTGAACCTTTGTGTGCTGTCTCACATGTGAGCTTTTGGGGGACACCACATTTAAACCATAACAGATGGGTTTCATATGCCATGGACAACTTCATCCCTTTCCTTAACTAGCAGCCGATAGCCATAAGATACGCTGAGCAAGATACATTATTGGTCAAGTGTATCGGGGAAACTACTGCTTCAGAAAATACACTTATATTTGCAGTATTTACTCTCTATCTACATCTTCCTATCCCGTATCTAGTTATCAAAGAAGATACTAAACTTAGTAGTCATTATGCATAAAAGAAAAAGCAAGAAGTAAAATTATTACTTTAAGGAAGCAACATTAGGGGTAATTTTAAACTTAAACATTGTAGTAATATATTTTGAAGACAGTAAATTGTCTAGCTGATGATATTATCAAATACAACTTGACAAAGAATTGTTTGAAATAACTAATTATGGGGATTTCTATCCTGGAAAAATTTCATAGTAACTAGATACGTTAATCATGCTCATTCCTGAATTCGAGTTGAAAATAGCTTTCCCATGAGGGAAAAATTTGAATGTCTGAGTAACACTATTAAATAAAGCATCCTTTCCCTGCCAGCTGCAAGAGGTGTTTCTTTTCATTATTTTTTGCTGCACTATCTATAGTCTATCCCCAAGAGAAAAAGGTCTATCTTCTAGAGAAAAAAAAAAAAAGTTACTTTTCACTCTTTTTACTAATATCTATCCCCTTTTTATTTCTTCTTGGGTTTACCAATAACTATATTCTACTGCTAAAAGTCGATGGTCTAAATAATAAACTATGATTATTTGTGAGATGAATTATATTTCCCATTATTTCTTAAATTATTTTTTAAATTTTATAACCCCATTATTGAAGTTATAAAACAAAGTTACCAAAAAAATTTAAGTACAGTTAATATTTATTATAAGCGAGGACAATTTTTATTCAGAAATTATTAAAATAATTCCAAGTCAGCAAGGTAAATACCACCAGAATCAAGAAAGATCAGGATCTGAGAAGTACTAGTTAATATTCTTTACGTACATTCTGACCTCAGTTTTCTGACTTCCAATGTGAACAAAGTAATTGGTTTCTTCCCTCTCATCTATTTTCTCATCTGCCAAGATATTTAAGCTAAAGTTTAAATCAACTTTTAGTGATAGGTATTTATAAGACATGTATAACTGTATTTGAAGCATATTTTTAAAAAATTCTCTGTCTATATGTATTTAAATTTGAAGTTTTATATTTCTTTAATTTATTTTTTATTTTGCATGTGTGATTTGTGTGTGTGTATGTGTGTGTGTGTGTGTGTGTGTGTGTGTTTGTGTGATGTAGGGGATCACCCAGGGCTTCACACAAGCTAGGCAAGGACTCTACTACTGAGCTACATTCTCAGGACTATATTTGTTTTATGTGGTTCTTTTCTATATTAATTGAAGTCCATGAGACTAGATAAGTTTCAGGTTATTTTTATTTTAAGAAGGAATTTTGAGAAAATTTCAAACATTGATAATACTTCATAATCAATTACATTAATATTCCTGCAGCAAAATATACAAATACACAAAGTGGAATAAATCAAGATGAACCTTAGGTTTACATGAGTTGCAATGAGGTTTTGTAGTCAAATCAGTTATAAACTTTAACTTTTGATCTTTCATGGATTTTTTTATTCATTTAAAGATCGAATTTTTTGTTTTAGTCAAGGGACATTAGGAACACATTTGCAGAATGGTCAGAAGGAAGAGTAAAAGGTAGGTAAGGAAAGAATCGGGAAATGGGTTTCAGAGTAGAGAGAAGAAGGTGAAAAACACGTAGGAGTGGGAGAGTTCTGGGCAAAGTGAGGGATGAGAAGAAGTTCTTACACAAGAGCTCATGGAAAAATCTATCACTTGTTTTAAGTAAGCAAGGCAAAAATATAATTGCTGTGAATGTTGAGGATGTTTGAAATTTTTCAATTCCTTTGTGTACTCTTCCTCCTTTTATCAGTTACAAAATAAAGTGTGATTTTAATGTAAGTGCTACTATTTATGTTTTGGGTCCAGTTGTTTTCCTTTCAAAATAAAATAATCTTCCATATGCCCTACTCTCTGAGACCAAAACAAAATAAAATAATACAGATATGTGTAGTAAATAAATGTATGCGGAGAAGGAAGAAAAATTTTAAAAATGATATATAGAGGAAATTAGAACAAGAAAGAAAGCGACCAGTTCTTTTCTACACAACTTCATCAAGCAATTCTACCTCTTATTTCAAACAAATATGCACCTGGATTACAATCAGGTTTTGGTATTGTTTATTATATCATACCAAGATATTTAATTTTAATATAAACTTCATCACATAGCTAGAAACCTCAAAAGAAAATTATAAGATGTACTCCAAAGTGAAGAATTATATTCTTATTTTAAATAGTTGTATAATAGCTAAGTGGAAGGAATTAAACAAAATTATATATTGCTCTTTTATTAAAATTTCCTACAAATGGGACAAAGGTATCTGAGTTTCAATTGCATCCAATGTTATGATATGAAAACTGTAACAGAGCAACAATAGCTTGCAAAATCCTTCAGGAGAAACTTCACACTGACCTGGGTAAGACTGCTAATTTAATTTTATCGTTTCAAGTGAAAGTGACTTGAAACCAAGGGAGACTAATCTGAACAGTAAGCCTAATTGCAAATGCCTCAGTACATTATGCAGATAATAACGGCTCCCATGTGGATAATAGAAGTTAGCAAGAGTACTAAAAATTACACTTTCTTTTGCCATAGTGAAAATCAACCGATATTGCATCTTATCTCCTGATCCACATACTAAAATGGAAATTGCTTTCCAGTTTTTATGAATTTTACAGACAGGATATTATGTGAAACTTTTTTTGCTCTTATGCATTTATTCTTATTAAAGTTGAAAGTACATCCAGAAGCAATATTTGAAAATTACAAAAAGAGGGAAAATTCTAGTCATGTATTTATCTATGATTTCATATGTCTTTATCATCAGCATTCATTATGAAATCTAAAGGAAATTGAGATTTCTTTTTCAAATGAGTCCATATTAAATAAAAGATATTTTGCTGTCGATATGATCATGAAATTGGATGTATCTAAAAATGAGCATAAACTATGAAAGCATACACACAAACTTTATACTATCAAGTTAAATAGCATAAATGTCATTAAGAATAAGGGTTGAGATGTTTAATATTTTACTGTAAATTTAAATCATTTTAGTAAATTGCACTCAAAATAAAATGAAAGTTTCATACCTTTAATGTAAAGATTAGGAAGCATGTCAGACACAGAGAGACTGTACAACTACACCTTGTGGCAGACTGAGGTACACCACCAGAGTACAGCCCTTCCCTTACTGGTGGAGTAGCAAGAGGACACCTGACAGGGTCAGAAGACAAACTTTTTTTCTGCTGGCAAGCTAGGAACACTTGGATTTACAAGGGTGATATGAATAATTTAATCTACTATATTTGTCCTTGTCAAAGTAATGCACTCAGTAATACACTACACTGATATGTGGCTCACACAGGCACATGGAGGTTCAGGGATTTAGGAAAGTACACTTCCTAACGAACATCAAACTGCTTCCTTCCAAAGCACAGTTAAAGTCCAGGTCATGTCAACTGTGCTTAAGTATTTTGTTCTATAGCTTGGTATACATGGAGCAGTTTGTTTTTGTTGTTGTTATCAAGAAAGTTAATGCAACATAAAATACTTTACATTTGGTAAGAAGAGTGGAATACTCTCATCTGTTCTATAATTCAACTGGTTTCCAAAAAGTGTATTAAAATAATCTGGGAAATCCTTTTCAATTCCAAATGACATCCACCAAATTGATTCATTTAACTCTATTCTGGGAATCCATTTTTCCCATCTACTAGCAGGTATCAAAGATTCAAAAGATAGAGATGTAACAAAGTACTTGACAGGAAACTTTTTCAGTCACCATATTTGGGCTTTATTCAAGGGATCTATTAAATTAATTTAATTTATTCTATCTTATATTTATTTCAGTAGTGGCATGCTAATCTCAGTGGAAGATACATCAGTAAATTCACATTAATCTAGATAGACTTTTTTTGTTCATTTTCTAAAAGCCATTTTCAGGCAACCAAATTCTTGAAGCATTGTTATACTGCAATCATAATATGTTATCTGCGTAAATAATGTGGGCTGTTTTACCATAATTACATTTTAGCATTACACGATGAAAAATATTTTTGACTAATGTACTGTTTAGCCAGATAAATTAAGTGACAACATATTTTATTTAATGTAGATCCATTTGATATAGAAAAGTCTCAATTTTTTTTAGATATTATAAAGAATTAGCAAGACCTGGAAAGCAATTTTTATTTTAGCATGTGGATCAGGAGATAAGACATGGTATTGGTTTGCTTTCACTATAGCAAAAAAAAATATAATGTTAAAATGTGTAATATGTAAAAAGGCTTTAATATATTATAATGACATATTAAAGGTTTAATTTATATTTATATATAAAAGATTTAGTTTTTCATTCTTAATATGCAAGAGATATTTTACCTTGTATTAAGAATGGTGTGGAAAACTCAAACTGTCTCCATTCCAGTACAGTTACAGTATAGAAAGGGAAATAGGTTATTACACAATTTTGTACATGAAGATAAATTTACAGCTTGTAACTACCTTGCGAGTGACAAACTGCTAGGAAAGCATGTTGTACAGTATTTGGCATAGACCAGGATGAGAGATGATTCCTTAGATGAACAGTTGGGGAAAAGTAATTGTATGAAAATGTTTAAATGAACCTCAGTCAACAACTGTAATGAGGGAATCATTTTTCTGTAACTATAACCTGTTAGAAACACCAGAATGGTCTTTCTTCAAGCAGTGTGATCAGCAAAGACCTCCACATGTAGACCTTTTTGTCTACATCAGTTTTTGCTTGAATAAATTAAAAAAACCTTATGTGCATAATAAAAATCAATCATATTATTGATACTCACTCCCCACCATCCTGCTTTTCTATAAACTTTCACACATTCTTTTATTCTCATTGGGCAAGTAAATATTTAATGAGCTTCCTCAGTATAACTGCATACTCACTATGTTGCAAATCTTAATATTAACAATTATGAGTTATTTTTTCTTGTTTACTGAAGAAGAAATATTTGCATATGTTCTACAATCATTTACAAAAACATATCTTAAGAAAGTAACTTTCAAAAAGCTGTTTGGAATAAAAAATACAATTTTGTTGTTGAAAAGTAGACATTTAAAGCACGACTCATTTTTTTTTTTTTTTTGTCAGATTTGACTTTTGGTATGACTTTGGGATAATCTCAATGTGTTGGTTTCTTCATCAATAAAGGAGGAATAAAAATAATTACCTAGCTATAGGAGTCTTGTGAGGATTATGGAATTAGTACATTTAGATCTTTCAAAAGTCTAAGATGAAAGGTCCTAGATGAGTGCAAAATATTAGTCAGGATAAATGCTGTAGTTAGTCTCACTTTCAGGTTAATAAATGCCATTTAGATCAAAGGTTTATTTTCCACATTTCTTTAAAAATATTAAGGAAATTATTTATATTCAATATACTGCAGACAATAATTTTTTTAAGTGTCATGAACTGTTACTAGGCAGTTTAGAAGTAGCCTTTGGCGTTTTCCAGTTTCTTATTTTGTGGCATTATCTACTGAAGTTATACTGTGACTTTCAAAATTAAAAGCAGCACTTCTGGATCAAAAGCAAGAAAAAGTACCTAGCAAGATTGAAACAATTAAAGCAATGAGAAATTAGACTTAGGAATACAGATCAAAGAGAGCAAAATAGAAAATGGCATCACTGGGAATATTATAGTGACCAATTTTAAAGTTGATGCATCTCTATTATAATTTATTTTAAGTACCATGAACTAAATGAAAGTTCTTTAATTTTCATTCATTTTTAATGAACATATCAAGGAGAAGCATCATGCTGAGCAAAATTTGATTTTGCTTATAAAACATTGTGTCTAACACCAGTTTGTACTCTATTCGATTTTTAATAACAGAGCAAGAAATCAAATTATGTAATCAAATGTTTGATTATAGAACACATGACCTTACAGTGTCTACTTCTTATAGTAATTTTAAACCTGTAGCATTTTACATACTTTGATATAGTGCTCCTGTAAATACTATTTAGGATTGATAGCAGGAATATAATATTTTATGGCCTAAAGAATTTCAGATATGGTATTTATATTTTCATTGACTTTGGAAATACTTAAATTCAGTGGTTGATATAACAAGAGAAAAACGTTCACAATTATCCTGTGCTCCCCATTACCATAAATGAATGTAGTCAAGTGACCTGTTGTGCAATTTTGCCACCAGACCAAAAGTTCAAGTCTTAGCTATTTAACATCTGTATCAGAGTTGTTGAATCATCATTAGCTTTATTGAACTCTAAATCATAACATTTTCATACTAATATTTTTCTTACTTTAGGTACCATGAAGATCAAAAATATGCAGAATCTGATAATGTCTTTGAGGTTCGTAGAAAATGGTTGTAGGAAATGGAAAAAGTACCTTGAATTAATTTGCCAAACTTTTGCAAAACTGTGACTAGGAAGTAATCATAATCATTTTGGTTTATGTAAGTACCTAAGATTATTCTTTATTTCATAACAAATATAAACAATATTAAAGACTGCTTTTGTTTGTTTTGATTAACAAGGTACAAGCTTTTTGAAACAGGGAATAGGTATGTTTGGCCAGCAGCAATTTAGTGATATATTAGATAGTTGAAAGATCATCTAGTTCAATTACTAAAATACATTTGTTTTTTTTTTCTTTCTTTCTTTCTTTTTTCCTTTTTTTTTTTTTTAAATAGAGGGGATTGAACTCAGGGCCACTTGACCTTTGTGTCACATCCCCAGACCTGTTTTGCATTTTATTTCGAGGCAGGGTCTCACTGAGTTGCTTAGCGTCTCACTTTTGTTTAGGCTGGCTTTGAACTCTGGATCCTCCTGCCTCAGCCTCCTGTGCTGCTGGTATTACAGACTTGTGTCATAGCCCCCAGGTAAAATTACACTTCAAAGTAAAAGCTTCCAGGTTTCCATGATTGTGGGGTCACAGGAGAGGTTGAGCTTCATCCTCTTCATCATCATTCAAACAGATCATCAGTTCTGATTTTAATTTATATGTGTGTATACACACGTATATATATATATATATATTTATATATATATATAATTTTAATAAAACATTTTTATTGGAACAAAATGACTATATCTTATTAAAATCATTTTAAATCCCTTACTTACTTACATTGCAATTGAGGGATGATCAATCTCTTCTCACCAGAGAACCAGAGAGCAGAAGTGGTTTTTATGTAATGAAGTTAGTGTTTTGAACTTTGCAATCATGACATCACTTTTTTGTCCAAACCGCAAGGCCTTACTGACAGGTGTCCTCCTTTTGCCCTCTTTGCAACAGCTGCACTCATCTCCTGTGTTTCCTTTAACAATCCAGAAGTGCTCCTGCCTTAAGAACTTTGCCCTGGGTATTCTCCATGACTGAAATGTTCTTTCTCAAGATAACTTCACATCTCTCTCCCACAACTTTACAGTTTTTTAAAATATCACATTTTCAATGAGGTCTTCAACTTTATCCTACTCTAAAGTTCTATGTGGATTCAAAGGATGTATTCACACATGACTGTGCACACTTGATGTCTGTATTATAAAAAGAATGCAGCATTGCTCAGAGACCAAGACATATAAAGTGTGTGTGTGTGTGTGTGTGTGTGTGTGTGTGTGTGAACAATAGAGCTCAGTTATCTGGGTTTCTGCCAAAGCATGGGCCAGTGACCTAGAAGGACACTTCATTCTAAGTCTTAAATCTACTAGACATTATTTCTTCTCTTCTCAAGACTATGTTCTTTGCAGTATGACCTTTGAACTGTCCGTGTGATAGCTGGCAGAAATTAGATGTTTCCACCTTTTGATTCTGCCATGACCTTCACTTTGGGAAATAGCATGTTCGAAGTGTTAGGTTTCTATTCTAAACATCAGTCTGAAGACAGCACACATATTTATACTTGTGGTTTTGGTGCTTGGTCACCACCAAGGAAACAAGTCCCAGCCAGAAAGATGAAAAAACATGTGCATTAGAGTTAAATATTTTTAGCTGAGGTTATTCTAGACTAGAAACCACAGATTTATAAGGGAATCTGACTGAGACTTTCCAAGCCTACCCATATCACTGGAATTACCCTGGAAACCCAAAGGCTCATGAAGATAATAAGTGGCTATTGCTTTGATTCACTGAATTTTGGGACAGTTTATTATACAACAGGAGTTAATCAGTCTTCTGGAAAATAAGGATTGAGTCAAAGCTTATTTTTATTATTGTGTATAAGAGCAAGGTAGGTTAAGCAGGAAAGACAAAGAAAGGAACACAGAATGATCCTACTGAGTGGTCAATGGCCTCACAAGAGTTATCTCTTTTCCTTGGTTTATCCAGGCCACTTCTAGAAGTTGTTCATGAAATCATTGCTTCTTTGAACCAACTGTTAGGGGAAGGAAAAGGAAATGATTTATGCAGTATGTTTGTTATCTCTTGTTTCTCACTCTTTAATATTTACTTCATGGGACGGGAACTCCCAAACACTTCTGGCCTGAAGTGACAGTTTTTCCAGGCAATCACTGGTGAAACTAGAGCCTTATTTGGTCAGTTTTGCTGGACCAGTGCCCTGGTGCTTCTGAGGCTCTTTCTGTATTGGATGTGATGAACCACGGGAGGTTTTTCTCTCATTCCTGGGAGATACTATGAACTCCAGTGGTATGGAAAAATTGAGAGGACTGTGGGACTGAGCAGGTCTTCATGATTATAGGACTGGTTTGATTTAGGCAAACAATTCTGAGGCTACCGCAGGCAGGAAGTGGGGCAAAGGAACAAAGCTCAGGGTTAGGTGTGTTCTACAGGACTCTAGGTCTAGGAAGTGTCAACACTAGTGACAGTGTACATCCCTGGACACGTGGCTAAATTCCACACTCCTTCCACAATGATTCAGCATACTCTTTTCCTGATATTTTCATTCTTTAGTCCTTTCTCGTTTAACATATTATATATTTTTAAATTTATATGGCATATTATATGTTTTTCTTCACTAGAATCTTAACTTCATGTGTAAAGAAAATTTTGTACAAGTTATTCATTAATATTTCTCCAGAATCTAGAACAGTGCTTTGTATATGGTGGATTTTTAATTAACATCTGATTTTTGGAAGAAAAGAAGCAATTATAAGTCAACTCGTGATTAGCCCATAGTTCAATGATATTTAACTATTTGTATGCCTGTTTATCCAACAACTATTTTAAAAATTAAGCTATCTTTTTAGGTCAAGTATGCAGTAGCAGTCACATTTGCATTACTAAATTGGATTGATAAGATTTACTTTAGAAGAAAACATCTGTCCTCTTTTCATTAATATATGTGGATCTAATTGGAGAGAAAACTTAAATGACTATTTTTAGACACATGAAAATTTGGGCATCGCCATCTAACAAGATTACTTTTTTGATTATTATGCAATCAGTTACTCACTTAGCTCACAAATTTAGGCAAAAATCTTGATTAAAATTACCACTGTTATTTTAAAATAATGTAATTCTGCTTCTTACCCTGAACCAAACACCCACTCTGCCACCCACATCCGGGGGACTTTCTTGATTAAAACATTGAGTTATCTAATCACTTCTGTGCCCTATAAATGTATAGCATATGTTGAAAATAGCAGCATGAGACTCTTTAAGACAGAATTTCTACTTATTATTCTTACTTAAAACTTTAACCCATGTTACCCCATTGTCTTTATTCAGTCTTCACGAATGCCCAATGAAATGCAGTATTTGTGCTCTTTATGTAATACTCATTTCCATTTTAGAAATATACTTATTGTACTAGTAACAGAGAATGCTTATTTTCTCCTTAGGATAACTGGTCATCTCCATTGTGACTTCTTCTCTTGCTTTTAATTTTATCCAATTATAATTGATCAAAATAGTAGGACTGAAGCATATTTCCTTCCATCCATTTTTTATTAGCTTAAATCCTAAAACATCTTGTGTGGATTCAAAGAAGAATAAAGGAAACAAAGGAAAACAAGATGCTAATTTTACCCATAAAGAGCAAGATGTTGTGCACACACAACATCTATGATAAATTGCAAAAATAAAGCAGCAATGCCCAGAGACAAGTAGAGATGTGTAAAGTGTGTGTGCACATGTATGTGTGTATGAGAGAGAAAGCAAAGGGTACTTCATTCTAAGTCTTAAACTACACTAGTCTCTTAACCATGGCCACTGTAGTGTCTCTTCTCACTACTTTTGCTTCTTTCGGCTGCCTGGAAAAGTAACTCTTCATGACCTTCCTTTCTCTCAACCTCTCTTCATGTCTTTCCAACCTCTCTCTCTCTCTCTCTCTCTCTCTCTCTCTGTCTCCTGCTACCATTTCTCTCACCCCGCCTCCCCACACACATACACACAAACACACACACACTTCTGGCCATTTCCTAGATTATTTCATATGACTTTTGGTTATAAAATTGATTCTTCTGAAAGATTTGCCTTAGAACCAGAAGTGAAACTAGTCTTCAATTATTATTTTCTCTTAGAAAATAATAATTTTGATTTACAACAATATGGTTTATAATTACATATTAATTGTCTATTGTCTGAATCACTCAGTAGAGCCTAAAGTCCATTAGTATATAACCCAGCATATAATGCATAGTGAAGATTTACTAAGAATTTACTGTGTGACAATGACTGAAAACTGGTCTTCAGGAACCTGGCTCACCTGGCTGCATGCTGCATCTTTGATTGCAGAGACCATGATCTAAAAAACAGACAATGGGAAATATTGCCTTGGCATGTTATAAGATGATAGCAGTTGGCACTCTTGGCAGAAATATCAGCTTTTTGAAAATGTGAGACCAGCAGCAGTAGCGAGTGCTTGATCATAGATCTGAAACATATTTAACTGCATTTGTTTTTTGCTCTAAATGGAAATTGCTCTGAAAGTCTTTCTTCCACCTTCAAGCTTAGAAGAATTTTAACAAAACTCAAGCTTTATTAAACATTGAAAAGTGATCATCCTTATTGAGGTACAGTTACCACAAAGAGCTTTTCTCATTCAAGAACAAATAATAGAGAAAAAAAAAAAAACTTTCATTATGGGACCAATGAAATACCATGAAATAAATATTCATGAAATCTTTTTCATTAATGCATGGAAGGTGAAGTAAGGTTTTGAAAAGCATAAAACATTTTTGAAAACACTATTGTCCTTGGGGCCTGGTGTCTTGGTACCCTAGAGATAATGGCATGACCTAGGATCTGGTTTGAAGGCAGCTTTAAAGGCAATCTGCTGATTGAATTACAGGTACTATGCAAAATTCCCCATGCTTAAGGATTTAGCCACCTTCTATATAGTTATCTGTCTATCCACGGATCATTTTCTGTTTTCTATTGATTATTACATTTTTAATTCTGCCATAAACAGGCTACATACCTTTAAATGGTAACATATTTCCCTTCTACAGCAACTATTTGAAACTAAGAAGAAAATCCTGATTCATGGACCAGTAGGATCAACGGCATCGAGGCCCAATAGCTTGTGTGAGGTAATGCATCTACTGTGCAGCGAAGCTGAACTTGGAACCACGTCTACGTGCAAGAGTCCATGTTCATCACAGAAGCACATCTTCAAACTAGACCTGCTTAGGTTGTGAGATAGCAACAACTGCCTATTTCTACAATACGAGGTCTAAACGATGAGATGTGGAAAGGAAGATACTGATTGGGAAGCAGGAGACAAAGTGGAATGTCAGATGATATCAGGTAAATATTTCTCAACAGAGAGAGTCATTTTAGAAGTTAATGCCTCTGATACAGTGGGGATGTGGGAAAACTTTCAAATGTATTATAATAAGCCTTGATACTTAATTTCGCAGTCCTTTCTATATTAACTGGGTATAGCTATCACAATGATATATCATTGATTAATGTTTCTTGATCCTGAGCTATTCAATATTCCCTTCTGTTTGGGTGGTTTGATGAGAATCTCAATGGCACTGCCAGTTAACTGATCAAAGGATGGGCAAACAATTCAGGGATCATCTTTTCTTAAACATTTAGTTTTGGCTATTTAGGCAATAACATTAATTTGGACATATTTGATTTTTAATGTAGAGATGTATTTTTATTATTTTACCACATGAGTTTTTTTTTTTTTTTTTTTTGGTAAATTTGTCTTATTTAATAGTGAAGCTGATTGTGGGTTTTTGATCCACTGGCATTTTTTTATTGCTGTTGTTTGTTTTGTTTTATTTTTCTCAGTGTTCTTTTTCAATGTCCTTTCCTGGATATTTGCCTGATAAATAAAAGCCACTTGTCACAGGGAAAATTGGTTAGGAACATGATTAGCTCTAAATATAATTGTTGGCTTTGCTGTAATTTATAATTGAAATGTATCTATCTTTATGATAGGTTAGATGCTTTATTGATTTTATCAAAATATGTGGACATGGCTGTACAGAGAAAATACATTTCCAGGATTCTCATTCTGTCTCCATCTCTCTCCTCTGTGTATGACCTCCTTCCTGTTCATCTCTCTACACTTCTTTCTCTCTTTCAACATTGTTATGTAAGAGTCTACAATTTAAGAAACATTTGTATCTCATATTGAAAGCAAAGGGAATTTAAAATTTATCTGGGTTTGAATTAGAATTGTCACACTATATTTTAAAATATATTTAATACTTTTCTAAAATTTTATTTTTTATCAGTTATGTAAAATATAAACAATTGTACATATTAATGGGGTACCATGTAATGTTTTGAAGAAGGTATTCACTTCATAAATTTTAAATCAGGTTAAACCTATTTATCTCCTCAAGCATTTATCATATTTTTTGTGAAAACTTTTAATGATCTTTTCTTCTAGCTTTTAAAAATATATGCTATATAATTATTATCTGTAATCACCCTGCTGTGCAATAGCACACCAGAATTTCTTGCTCCTATGTAACTATAACTCATTACCCAATAAACCATGTGAAAATTTTAATCCTCCTTAGCTTTCTGGAAACGTGGTATGAATAGTGTTTGCAGTACCTATATTTTGTCACCATTTGTACACTATTTGAAATAAAAGAAGATAGTTAATCAATTGGAAAAAATATTTTTTATTGAAATAATGGTGGTTTTCATGAAAGTCCCCATGTTAATATATTTATTTTCAAAGTAAATTCTATGATAATAATCATATCTTTTCATTTATTTAATATTATGACTTTATAATGATTATCCTAAAGTAAAAAGTGATGAGGTATTAGGATATTTTATGAGTTCCTTTTGGGGGGCAGCACAGTTGTAGGTACAGAAACATTTGAAAGCTTAATTGAAATAAATAACCCTTTCTGAATACTTACAGACTTATGTGAAGACCTAATACATGTTAGAAAGGGTCCTAGTTCTACCAGTTTTCCTCAAAGGTGTGGATTATTCTTAGCTATTTCCTTAAATTATTAAAATCATCTTCTCAAATTCCATGAAAATCTTTTTGGATTTTGATTGGAAATACGCCTAGTCCATGGATAATTGAAAAGATATTTTTAGTACATATTTTCAATTATGACAAAATTCCTAGCTCATTTTTTGAATTATATGGATATTCTTTGATTTATCTGCAAAATGATATAATATCCTTGTAGAAACCTTACTTTTTCAATATTTGATTTATAGCTATTTTATATTTTAAGTGTAAGACAGGATATGATATCTTTAAACTTTTTCCTTTTGGATACTGATGTAGAAAAATTACAACTGTGGTGTATATGAACTTCATATCCCTTTTAAAAAAATGAAAAAAAATTGTTGATTATTTTGATTGTCTATGTAAATTACCACATCATTTACAAAAATAAAAAATGTGTTACCTCCTTTTCTGTGTTAATTCTTCTAAATTATTTTTCTGTTCTTACAATATTGAAAAGATGCTATAATATTAAATAAGCAGAGTTGGCATTTTCTTCTAATTACTGATTTAAAAGGAAATATTTGCAAAGTTTCCACATTTAGTATACAGCTTTTCCATTTGTTTGGTTTTATGGTACTTATTTGTAAGGCTAAGAAATTTTTATTCTTATTGAGTCAAAACTTTTTTACATGTACATAATTACTTGCTAATGATCTTTATCAAATACTTTGAAAAGATCATAGAATTTCCACTTTATATTTACATTTTAGAAATAATTTATGACATTTCATAAGACTTTATTTTATACTTTAGGATTACATTTATGGTATTTTATAGACAATCAGAGTATCATGGATGTTTATTTTACTTCAAACAAATAAATATAATATAAATAACAACACCTGGTCATGATGACTTGTGCCTCCTGTGATCCCAGTTCTCAGGAGTCAGAGGCAGGAGAATTGTAATTAAGCCTAACACACAGTCAATTTAGTGAGAAATTATCATTAAAAAAAAAAAAGAAGAGGAAAAAGAAAAAGAAAAAGGAAACCTTGGAATGTAGTTCATTGTTAGAGCACTGCTGAGTTTAGTTTCCAGTATCAGTCAATCAATAAATAAGTAAATAGTAAATAAAAATAAAATAAGCAGCAGTAAATCAAAGTGGGCAATGTGTTAAACAAGGATTGTCTCATAAAATAAGGATAATGATTAACTCAGTTATGTGCATATGTAATGTATAGACAAAGTAAAATTAACTCTAAGGTATGATTTAATGTCTTCCTAAAGTTGTCACATGGCATAATTTTATGAAAGGGTGATTAGGGACTGTATATATGGATTCTGTGAAAGCACAATCCTATGTCCTGATGCAAGTGGTTTGGGTTCATTCCACATTCTGGGAGGGCACCTTTCAAGACAGAACAACAGGGATGGGATTGTAGCTCAGTGGTAGAGCACTTGCCTAGCATGTGTGAGGCATTGAGTTCAATCCTGAGCACCACATAATAAATAAATAAATAAAATACAGGTATTATGTACACCTATAACTAAAAAAAAAAAGTTTAAAAAATAGAAAACCTTGAAGACTGACAAATTCCTAGAGACATATGACCTACCCAAACTGAACCAGGAGGACATACATGATTTAAACAGATCAAATACAAGTAATGAAACAGAAAACACCATCAAAAGCCTACCAATCAAGAAAAGCCCAGGACCAGATGAATTGTCAGTCAATTTCTACAACATCTTCAAAGAAGAATTAACACCAACACTCCTTAAAGTATTCAAAGAGAAAAGGAGGAAACCCTTCTAAACCCATTCTATGAGGCTAATATCAAATAATATGTAATATATAATATATATAATATATAATAATATAATACCAGATAAAGACACATCAAAGAAAGAAAACATTGCACTAATAACTTTGATGAACATAGATGCAAAAATTCTCAATAAAATTCTGGCAAATCCCATTGGAAAACATATTAAAAAGATAGTGCACCATGATCAAGTATGGTTCATCCCAGGGATACAAAGTTGGTTCAACATATGGAAATCAGAAAACATAATTTGGCACATCAACAGGAATCATATGATTGAATCAATAGATGCAGAGAAAGCATGTGACAAAATACAGAACCTCTTCATGTTCAAAAGTTAGAAAAACGAGATACTAGGAACATACCTCAACATTGTAAAAGTTATATATGCTAAACCCAAGGCCAACATCATTCTAAATGGAGAAAAATTGAAAGCATTCCCTCTAAAAACTGGAACAAGACAAGGATGCCCTCTTTCACCACTTCTATTCAACAATGTCTTTGAAATTCTAGCCAGAGCAATTAAATAGGAGAAAGAAATTAAAGTGATACGAATAAGAAAAAAAAAGAACTAAAACTTTCACTGATGGCTGATGACATGATTCTATATTTAGAAGAGCAAAAAATTTCCACCAGAAAACTTCTAAAATTCATAAATGATTTCAGCAAAGAAGCTGGTCATAAAATCAATACCCATAAATCAAATCAGTGACAAATCTACTGAAAGAGAAATTAGGAAAACTATTCCATTCAGAATAGCTTCAAAAAAATAAAATACTTGGGTATCAGTCTAACAAAAGCAATGACAGACCTCTACAATGAAAACCACAGAATACTAAAGAAAGAAATTAAAGAAGACCTTAGAAAATGTAAAGATTTCCCGTGCTCCTGGATAGGCAGTATTAATATTGTCAAAATGGTCACACTACCAAAGGTGCTATACAGTTAATGTAATTCTAATTAACATCCCAATGACATTCTTCATAGAACTAGAAAAAACAATCATGAAATTCATTTGGAAAAGTTAAAAACTCAGGATCACCAAAGCAATACTTAGAAAAAAGAGTGAAACAGGTGGCATCACAATACCAGACCTTAAACTATACTACAGAACCATAGAAACAGAAAAATTATGGTATTGGCAACAAAACAGACATGCCAACCAATGGTACAAAATAGAAGACACAGAGTCAAATCCACATAAATACGGTTATCTCATACTAGACGAAGGCACCAAGAAAACATTTACTGGAGAAAGTCTCTTCAACAAATGTTGCTGGGAAAATTAGAAATCCACATGCAACAAAATGAAATTAAACCACTATCTTTCACCCCACCCAAAACTCAACTCAAAGTGCATCCAAGACTTAGGCACTAGAACAGAGACCCTGCACCAAATAGAAGAAACAGTAGGCCCAAATCTTCCCTGTCAGTTTAGGATCTAACTTCCTTAACAAGTACCAAAGTGCAAGAAATAAAATGAAGAATCAATAAGTGGGATGGAATCAAACTAAAAAGCTTCTTCTCAGCAAAAGAAGCAATCAATAATGCAAAGAGATAGCCTACAGAATGGGAGAGATTCTTTACCACATGCACCTGAGATTCAGCATTAATCTCCAGGATATATAAAGAACTCAAAAAACTTAACACCAAAAAAACAAATAACCCAATCAATAAATGGGTTAAGGAACTGAACAGATAGTTCACACAAGAAGAAATACAATTGATCAATAAATATGTGAAAAAATATTTAGCATCTCTAGCAATTAAAGAAATGCAAATCAAAACTACTCTAAGATTTCATCTCACCCCAGTCGGTATGGCAATTATCAAGAATACAAACAATAATAATTGTTGGCTAGCATGTAGGGAAAAAGGTACACTTATACATTGCTGGTGGGACTGCAAAGTGGTGCAACCGTTATGAAGAACAATATGGAAATTCCTCAGAAAACTTGGAATGGAGCCACCATTTGACCCAGCTATACCACTTCTTGGTTTATACCCAAATGACTTAAAATCAGCATACTACAGTGATGCAACCACATCAATGTTCATAGCAGCTCAATTCCCAATAGATAAACTATGGAACCAACCTAAGTGCCCTTCAAAAGATGAATGAATAAAAAATATGATATGTATATGTGTGTGCATGTATCTGTATGAAGAAATATTAGTCATTCTCAAAGAATGAAATTATGGCATTTCCTGATAAAGGGATGGAACTGGAGAATACCAGGCTAAGTGAAATAAGCCAATCAAAAGCTTTTTAAAAATCAAAAGCCCAATGTTTTCTGTGATGTGCAGATGATAATTCACAATGGGGGTGTCTAGGGAAGAATAGAGCTATTTTAGGTAGAGATGAGTGAAGGGAGGGGAGGGGATATGGAGATAGGAAGGATAGAATGAATCAGACATTATTACCCTATATATATATACAACTATATGACTGGTAGAATTCTACATCATGTATAACCAGAAGAATGAGAAATTACACTCCATTATATATGATACATCCAAAAATATATCAAATATATATTCTACTGTCATGTATAACTAATTAAATAAAATTAAAATTTTTAATTTAAAAAAAGACACAACAACAGGGGCATAACTGCATGACACTGTTTTATATATTTTTTTCTCCTTTCTAGTTTGCTTGTTTTGACCTCTGGTTCTCAAAGTCATCCCTACTTAGAAGTATCAACAATGCCTAGAAACATGTTAGAAAAGCAAATTCCTTCACCCTTCCCACTACCACCAGGGTTAGACATACAGGGATTGAGTCGAGCAGTCTGTGTTATACCAAGCCTTTCAGGCGATTCTGACAATGAAACTTGAAAACCAAAGTCTTGGACAATGATTCCTACCCCAGTTTTCTCTGCCTTTAATGTGTCATCTTATTAATGAATCAAGCTCAGGTAAAACATTTAAATTTAATGAAATAAAATGAAGTACAATGAGAATCTTCTGTAGGCTTCTCTGAGTTCAAAGCTGATCACCCTCCAAGCTTTTCCTATTTTGAGGCCAGAGTGATCTTCTAAGCTGTTAAGCTATTATATGCTTCAGTTCCTAACAATTGCCCTTAGCACAGCATCTCAACTTCTATCATAGTGGACAACTTCATCCACAATTTTGCAATGTCCTTTTGCAGCCATCCTTTCTTTACCATTAGGTTCATTTTCAAACATCATAACCTCTTTTCAGTTACCTGCACTTGTGCTTGACACATCCTGAAAACTTTCTATTTTTTCCTTATTCCATTCCCCTGGACTATTTCAACTACTTTTAACTACTGGCCACTCTCCTTGATTCTGTAAAATTCCTTCTCTCTTGAAATTTTTTGATATTCTGAAATGAAGAAATTCCCCCTTGCTATTCAGTCCCACCAATCCCTCATTTTCAACATTCATATTTAAAAATAATTCATTCTTAAATTGTCTGTCTCAATATCTGAAGGTAAGCTATGTCTGCTTGAATCCACAGCATTGATCCCTTGGGCATCTCATCATTAGAATGAATATTCAGTTGTATTCCTAGGATTGTTAGGCAAATTATGTAAAATTGATATAAGACAGTGCCAATATTAGTGTCTATGATGTGTTGAATGTTGAACAAATGAAATATAACTCTACCCAACTACTCTAAATTGTAAATTTCATACATAGTACACTTTTAAATATAATGGAAAACATGCATAACTTCTTTAGTTATGGTTAAATATTTGTAAATTAGGAAGACAGCTATCCAAAAAGTTTCATGTACAGTAAAAGATGTCTTTTAAATGTACACATATTGGATTTTTCACGTTATCCCTATATACGATATATAGGGTAAATGACAGAAGGGCTTTAAGTAAATCCCATTAGGAACCTTAAAAAAATCTGTGCTGGCAGACTGCCAAGAATGAAGCATAATGCATTGAAACCCAGTCAAAATAATGCTTCATTTGACACTGTAATCACATATTCTTGGATAATGAGGCTAGGTACTTTTCTTGATGATTTGCTGGTCTTGGAAGCACTCTGAAATTTTGTCCTGAAGATCTTAGAAGTTGCATTTCTCATAATTAGCAGGTGCTAAATGGCTGGATTTAATCTTTGGAAAATCAAGGCAAACTTGAGGGATAAACATGGGAATGCACTATACTTGATGAATTAGTCTTAAACTAAGCAAGGCAACTATGGAATCTGTGAGATTCAACACATATATACCACGTATGCATACATAAATGCACAAACATATACAATATGCATATGTAAATTTTATACATATAGACATTTATACACATACATTTATAATAAATGTATAATCAAGGAGGTTATACTAAAATAATATTGTTTCTTATAAAATGTCTAACAATGTTTGTGAACACTGAATAACAAGATATTTAATTTTCCTTATTTACATGAGATTCTTGAATAGCACAATGCCTTTTACTCTGCTGATCCCAGAACTTCATCCTTTAAAATGTGTCATGATATGATAAATCATTTGGTGTTGAATCAATTGGATTTTGTTGTGCTTTTCCCCCAAGCCGGTATAAAGTGGCTGATGAAATCTGACATGACAAATTACAAAAGATGAGTCACCCATGGTTGAAAAAATATCGGTGTTCATTTGTTTACTTTAAACAACAGAATTTGTAAAAATGAACAAAATGAAGCATTCACTCTAAAGTATATTAAGTTGAAGGTATATGGGGAAGGGAAAATTAATGGCACTCATAGTAGAATAGCTAGTAAAAGGATTTGACTAAACGAAGATATTAAATTGAAATTTGAATATTTGGTATTTGGTAAATATATATTTTCTTTTTTTTATTTTTTTATTATTTATTTATTTTTTTATTATTGTACACAAATGGGATACATGTTGTTTCTCTATTCGTACATGGCGTAAAGGCATACCATTTGTGTAATCATAAATTTACATAGGGTAATGTTTGATTCATTCTGTTATTTTTTTCCCTTCCCCCATCCCTCCCACCCCTCTTTTCCCTCTATACAGTCCTTCCTTCCTCCATTCTTGCCCCCCTCCCTAAACCTAACTCTAACCCTAACACTAACTCTTCCCACCACCCATTATGTGTCCTCATCCACTTATTAGCGATATCATTCTTCCTTTGTTTTTTTGAGATTGGCTTATCTCACTTAGCATGATATTCTCCAGTTCCATCCATTTGCCTGCAAATATATATTTTCTATAAACCACTCTAAGACTGGTATGCAAATCATGGTAAGTGCCTCACGTATGGAGTTAATAATATAGTCACATTTTTACTCCATGCCAAACATGCACAAACTCAAAAGTTAAAGGTATTCTTCTGGGACCAGAATTCACTAAGAGAGAGATTTGAAAATGTGTATCTATATTTCCAGAAGGATTTTTTTTTATATGGTGAAGACCTTTTTCTTTTTCATTATGTGTTATGTCTTAAAAACTGTTGAGCAGAAAGTGTTTCAAGGGGAAACCTCCCAGCCTTATGATTTTGTGCTTTATTCTGTAAGGAAAGATTAGTCCTACATGGGGGGGTACCGTGATACCACTTAGCCTAGCTTCTTAGAATTCTTCACCCAACTGTGGATTTCTTTCAAAATGTTGATTTTACTTTAAATGGCCTGTATTCTACTTAGAAGATTAGCTATTGTCTCCCTGCACCCCACAGGATCTATTCATGGATGGTTGAAAAATAAAAGGTATATATATACATATATAAAAAAAAATAAAAGGTATATATATACATATATAAAGGTATATATATATATATGTATTTCAAGAGTACAATGTGATGTTTTGAAATTCACATCCCAGACAAAGGTGAAGGGGTCTCTAAAACTTACCTTTAAAATCTACTGAAATATGCAATTTCTTCTAGTTTTAACTTTATCCTCAAGCTCTTATTTGCCATAGAAATTGTTGCCACACTATCCTTCAAACGAGTTATCAAAGTTAAGAATCTATGTCTATAGAGAAAAATCAGTGCTTGGGCTCTACCTCCTCTTTCCAGGGAATTAATACCTCAAATTTCCTTTTAACTAAATTTAAAGGGTTATTGAAGCACTTTTGTGATGCTGCAAAATTACTATAATATGTCAATTATTTTGAAATATATAGAGAATGCTAATATTTATTTGTAATCATTTCATAAATATTTCTTTGCTTGTTAAAAATGTGTGAACTTTCTAATACATGACTATGTCCTGAAAAGTGAAATAGTTTTATGATACAGAAATTTTATATGTAAAAGTGTTGATTAAAATTACATTTATTGCATAGCTCTTATTTTTTTAAAGGCAGTATTCACTTTGCTAGGGTATGATATGCACATTCACCACAAATTAATTAAATAACATCAGTCTCCCAACAACATGGTTCAATTTACAGATACATAGTATATTCACTGTGAAAATTGCATACAGTACAAACTATTATATCTCAGTTCACAAATCATTATGCAAGTAGCAGATGAACATCATGATTGATGACTAATCATGTCTTTCAGTGTTTGTTGGAGATTGGTCTTTACACACATGTCATTTTGTTCATTCGCTGATTCATATCATGCAGTTGTTACCCCCTTGTGAATCAGTGATAAACCCACATGTTGTTTCACACAAAGAGATAAAAGGGAAAATTGGTCAACAAAGATCCTTATTTTAAGTGAAATAATCCAGGCACAGAAAGATAAGCACTGAATCATCTCATTCATATGTGAAATCTAAAAAACAAAACAAAACCAAAAACTGATCTCAAAATCTTGAAAGTAGAATAGTGATTTCTAGAGGCTGGAGGGAAAAGTTGGGGACTGAGGGATATGGAAAGATTGATCAAGGGGCTCTGCACTGATTTACAATTAGGAGTAAGAAGTTCTGGTGTGCTGTTGCACAGTAAGGTAACTACAGATAACAATAATACACAACTCATTCACATTATCTAAAAGGAAGCATTTTGAAAGTCTGTCATAAAGAAATGATAAATGCAGAAGTAGATATGTTTAAATTGATTTAAACACTATATAATGTGCATAAGTATCAAATGTTCAAACACTTCGTAGCTACTATATGTATCAAATGTTTCCAATGGGCCAATCCCATGATAGCCCATTAATATGGGCAAGTTTTTAATGTTTTTGTGCATCAGTTAAATAGATTTAAAGCAATAAATAAGATTAAAGCATAGCAATGAGATGAAAAGTGATAACCCTGGAAGTAAAATTTAAAGCAACGTAAGTGGAATTACAGAAACAATAGCAAACCAAGGGTTTGTTGACTCTGCAAGCTGTTTGAAAACCTCTAATACACTGCCACAGGAAGTTACTGAAGGCAGTTTAGAAAAATGAAGGAAAAAATTGTATGTGACAAAAAGGATAATATCTCAGAGAAACTGCGAAAAAATGTCACATTAAAGGAACACTTGGAGACATTTCTTGCAATTGAAAGGGCAAAGGGAAAAAGTTTGAATTGATCTAAATTTAGAAAGAACTAAAGCACTTTGCCAAGACAGGAAAAATTCAGTCTCTCTCTGTATCCTAAGTTATGGGACAAGAATGTAAACTCTGTCCAGATTACTCTAAATAAGCTATTTACAAAGAAACCAAACATTTTAATTCTCATATTTCTAAAACTTTAAAATGCATTAAATAAGTATTCATGTGTCTCTTTCTCCCACTTCCATACATGGTTACAATTGACAGTAAGATATTTTTAAAAGTTTTTACCAAAAATTTTAAAAGTCACAGAACAATTGCTGAGATTGCTCTAAATGAGTTTAAATGTCCTGTAATTATTATGGTCCTACATTACTATACAGAGTGAGGACTGACTACATTCTAGTGTTTCAGCAATTTTAAATAGATTGATTATATATTATATCAGGTGACAGAAATTGGTGGGAAGAAGTTGGAAGTCCATTTTATAAAAATGTTTGGGGTAACTTACAGAGCTGGAAATGCACAGTTTCTATATACCTTATATTTTTGTGCTGGTAGTAACTTACCTTGAAAGAAGATATCTTAGCTGTCATTCTTTAGTGTACATTTTTTGTCTCTAAAACTCTTAACAGTGGTGCCTAAACTTCTTAATTTATTAACCTTTAAAGCAGTTTACAATCACTCAAAGAACATCCATTTGATTAATATACAATCCTTCCTGAATCTATCCTTTATTTCTATCATTTGCCTGCAAATGTAGGATTCAAGGGTGGTCTGTACATGGAAACTAAAGAAGATAGCATTTATTTATTTAAGATTTTGCCATTTAAAAAATACCTTATACATATAATCTCTATATAGAGTAGGTGTAGTATGCTGATTTTAAGTCCTTTGGGTAGAGGCCAGCTGGGTCAAATGGTGGTTCCATTCCATAGATGGAGCTGGAGAATAGCATGTTAAGCAAAGTAAGCCAATCCCAAAAACCCACATACCATATACAGGGGATTTACAGAACTCCAAGCAGACCTAATCAAATGAGAATCTCTCCAAAACATATTATAATCAAAATGCCTAACACAGTTTGGTGTGGTGGCACATGCCTGTAATCCCAATGGCTTCGGAAGCTCATACAGGAGGATCACAAGTTCAAAGCCAGCCTCAGTCAGCAAACGTAAGGGACTAAACAACTCAATGAGATCCTGTTTCTAAATAAAATACAAAATAGGGCTGGGGATGTGGCTCAGTGGTCACAAGTGACCCCAATTTCAATCCCTGGTAGCCCCCCAAAATAAAATGCCTAAGGGAAAATAAAGAAAGATCATTAAAAATGGCAGGAGAGAAATATCAGATCACATTTAGAGGGAAACCAATCAGACTCATTTCTGATTTCTCAATTCATACCCTAAAATCAAGGAGGACCTTGAATGAGAAACTCCAAGCTCTAAAAGAAAACATCATGGAGATTGAACAATATTCTATTAATAATGGAAAAATAAGAAATTAGAATAGAAATTTAAAAATTCTTAGACACTAGCAAGGACAGATATACAA
The DNA here is from genome assembly GCF_902686445.1 of Sciurus carolinensis. NCBI lineage: Eukaryota > Metazoa > Chordata > Mammalia > Rodentia > Sciuridae > Sciurus > Sciurus carolinensis. Next base: position 817,956 of record NW_025920145.1, read on the forward strand.
TATATCAAAATGTCTGGGACAGTATGAAAGAAAATCTAAGAAGATTTATAGCACTGAGTGTCCATATTAAAAAAAAAATGGATCCCAAATAAATAAACTTATGCTCCACCTAAAGGCATTATAAAATTAAGAATAAATATTTCAAAACTGGTGGAAGACAGGAAATAATTAAGATCAGAGCAAAAATGAATGGAGTTGAGGATAAAAACAATACACAAGATCAATGCAACAAAGTGCTGGTCCTTTGAAAAAATAAATAAGATTGATGAATTCTTAGACAACCTAACAAAAAGAAAGAGAAAAATCAAATCAATAAAAATAAAGATGAACACTTTTTCATATATCTGTTGATTGCTTGCAGATCTTCTTCTATGAAGTATCTGCTCATTTCCTTAGCCTGTTTGTTCCTTGGGTTATTTGTATTCTTGGTGTAAAGTTTTTGAGTTCTTTATAGATTTTGGAGATTAGTACTCTCTCTGAAATACGTGTGGCAAAGATTTTCTCCCACTCTGTAGGCTCTCTCTTCACATTGCTGATAGTTTCCCTTGCTGAGAAAAAGCTCTTTAGATGAATTTATCCCAATTATTGATTCATGCTTTTATTTCTTGTGCTTTGGGAGTCCTGTTAAGGAAATCTGATCCTAAGCCAACATGATGAAGATTTGGACCTACTTTTTCTTCTGTAAGGTGCAGGGTCTCTGGTTTGATTCCAGGGCCTTGATCCATTTTGAGTCGAGTTTTGTGCAGGGTGAGAGATAGGGGTTTAGTTTCATTTTGCTGCCTATGGATTTCCAGTTTTCCCAGCACCATTTATTGAACAGGCTATCTTTTCTCCATTGAGAAATGCAATTCAAAACTACTCTAATGTTTCATCTCACTCCAATTAGAATGGCGATTATCAAGAATACAAGCAACAATAGGTGTTGGCGAGGATGTGGGGAAAAAGGTACCCTCATACATTGCTGGTGGTGTTGCAAATTAGTGCAGACACTCTGGAGAGCAGTATGGAGATTCCTTAGAAAACTTGAAATGGAACCACCATTTGACCCATCTATCCCCTCCTTGGCCAAAGGAATTAAAATCAGCATACTACAGTGATGTAGCCACATCAATGTTCATAGCTGCTCAATTCACACTACCTAGATAGTGGAACCAACCTAGATGTCCTTCAATTGATGAATGGATACAGAAACTGTGGTATAAATATACAATGGAATATTACTCGGCCATAAAGAAGAATAAAATTATGGCATTTGCAGGCAAATGGATGAAATTGGAGAATATCATGCTAAGTGAGATAAGTCAATCCCAAAAATCCAAAGGACAAATAATCTCTCTGATAAGCAAATGATGATACATAATGGGGGGTGGGAAGGAGGCAAGAATGGAGGAAGGATGGATTGTCTAGAGGATAAAGAGGGGTGGGAGGGGTGCGGGAAAATAACAGAATGAGACAAACATCATTACCCTATATACATATATTATTACAAAAATTGTGTGACTCTACTTCATGTACAACCAGAGAAACAAGTTGTACTACATTTGTTTACAATGAATCAAAATAAATAGAATATAAAAAAAGATGAAATGGGATATATCATCACAGATCCTTCTGAAATTCAGAGAATCATCAGAACCTATTTAGAAAATTTATACTCCAATAAACTGCAAACTCTAGAAGACATTGACAAATTTCTAGACTTGCCCAAATTGAATCAGAAAGATATAGAAAACCTAAACAAAACAATATCAAGTAATTAAATTTAAACAGCAATTAAGTCTTCCAAGAAAACCCACAAACCAACCAACAAGCAAACTAAAAACAAAACCCAGAACCCATCAATTCTAAGAAAAGTTCTAACAGACCTTTAGAAGAGAACTAATACCAGTATTTCTAAAACTATTCCATGAAATTGAAAAAGAGGGGACACTCCCAAATACTTTCTATTAAGCCATTATAAACTCCATACCAAAAGCAGACAAAGATGCATTAAGAAAAGAAAACTATAGACCAATATCCCTGATAAGCATAGATACAAAAGGTCTTAAGAAAATATTTGAAAATCACCTTCAAAAACACCTCAAAAAGATAATACACCATGACCAAGTGGCTTTTATTCAGGGATGCAGGACTGATTCAGTACATGCAAATTTATAAATGAAATTCACCACTTAAACAAAATTAAATACAAAAATCACATTATTATTTCATTAGATGCAAAGAAGGCTTTTGACAGAATCCAAAACCCATTTATGTTAAAAATGTTGGGGAAGCTAGAAATCAAAGGAATTTACCTCAAAATCATAAAGGCCATTTATGATAAATCCAAAGACAGCATCATACTGAATAGAGAAAAACTGAAAGTATTTCCTCTAAAATTAGTAACAAGACAAGGCTGTATACTTTTACCACTCCTATCTAATGTAGTCCGTAAAACATTAACCAGAGCAATCAGACAAGAAAAGGAAATCAAAGAGATACAGAGAGGAAAAGATGAGGTGTGTGAAGAGAGAAACTACAAAATGGGAGAAAATATTGGTTAGCTATATCTCCAACAGGTGATTAATACCCAGACTAAATAGAGAACTCGTAAATCACAAAAACAAAATGAAACAAATCAATCAATCAATAAATGCAAAAAAGAACTAAACAGAAATTTTCAAAAGCAGAAACACAAATGGCCAACAAATATATGAAACAAAGTTCAACATTTCCAGCAATCAGAAAAATGCAAATCAAAAGTACACCAAGATGCCATCTCACTCCAGTCATACATGGCAGTGATCAAGAATATGGAAAATGATAAGTGCTGGTAAGGATGTGGAGAAAAAGGTACACTTGTACATTGTTTTTGGGACTGCAGACTAGTAGAGACATCCTGGAAAGCAGTATGGAGATTCCTCAAAAACTAGGAATGAAACCATCATATGACCCAGATATTCCACTCCTGGGTATTTTCCTAAAAGAACTAAGATCAGCCATACTACAGCAACTTAGCCACATGAATGTTTATAGGAGCACAATTCACAATAGCTGAATTATGGAATCGACTCAGATGCCTGTCAATAGATAAATGGATTAAGAAATTGTGGTATCTGTACACCATGCAGTTCTACTCAGCCATAAAGAAGTAAGAAATCCTGGCCTTTGCTGGTAAATGGATAGATCTGGGGAGTATCAAGTTAGGTGAAATAAGCCAGACTCAGAAAGTCAAGGGCCGAGTGTTTTCTCTCATATTTAGAAGTTACAGTAACATAAAGAAAAGGAGAAGGGAAGGATAGAATATAAAGGTACAGGGAAGATCAGTAGTGTAGAGGATTGGGAGGTGGAGTGGAGGAATGGGACCAAAGGTGGCAATGCTGACGGAATTCTTGAAAGATTGTGTTATGTGTGTATATAAATATACCACAGGGAATTTCATTTTTATCTGTAAGTAAAAAGAACCAATCAATGTAAATAAACAATTGAGCAAAAGGAAGTCTAGGAGAGACGAGGAAGGGGGATGGGCGAGGGGAGGGGAAACAGGAAGGAAGAGGGAGAGATCATGAATGAAACTGAATTCCAAGCATGTGTGAATTTATTAGGATGAAACCAACTCCTATTGTATACCTACAAACTCTAATAAAAGATAAAAAAAATAAAACAAACGCCCTCCCAACAATATCATCGACACTGTTTCCATAATCAACAGATTGTGCTAGTGCTTGCCATATTTCTCCATGAAAAGTTATTCTATTTCTCCCCCTAAATGTTGCATTCTTTAGATGGTGGTATCTATGTGCAGCCCAGACTTAAGGACTGGGCAGTTATGTTCAACCTCCTTGAGGTTCAAATAGTGGAAGAAATTTTTTGAAAATCTGCATGAAGAAGAAATGTTTTTCTCTTTAAATTTTAAAGAAATCATACATGCATTTATTTTTATTCACTAGGATCAACTGAACTTTATTTTATACTTTGTTATAATCAAATTTTGCTTGATTTTTATTTGTTGCTCAATTTGTTTCCTATCCATAGTTATAGCTCTTATGATTGGTTTTTGTGTCACTGTGTTCTGCTGTTTTTTGGGTACTTCCTTACGATCTTGCTACAGGATGCTCAAAGGCTAATTTTATATATTTCAAGACTTCCAGCCCTAGAATTAACTCTTTCTAAAAATTGGCATGGCTACTTTTACTGGAGAATGATATTTGAAATAAAGATATGGTGACAGGTATGCTCACTGTTAGTAGAGTGTTTTTGCTTCCAGATGCAGGTGACAGAGGAAGGAAAAATGTGTGCATAATAATCCACATACATCCATGAACTTATAAGTGTTCATCTTTGCAGGTACACATATGTGTATCCACCTATATGTACATTAATCCAAATGAATTCAAACTAATGCATAATCTATTACTGCATATTTCATTCCCGCCTTCTCCCACTAGTTGTCTTTGAGTTCTCCCGTGACAATGAGAAACTGAATTGAATCCCTTGATAATTTACTTTATTAATTTTCAATCAGTGTCCATCTATAATAATTTCTAAATTATTAGCTTGTACTCCCATGAAAGATAACTTTATCAACTGGAATACAGTGCACATCAGACAGAGAACTTATTTCCTAAGTAGTAACTTTTCATACATTTTTAATATAATTGGTTTTTTTTTTTTTTTTTTTTTTTGGTTACAATTTGAGTTCTATACTGGAACTCTTTAAACTCCTAAATATTTTTTTCTTTTCTAATTCTCATACATTAAGGTTTATTTTTGTCATTTGAATTTCTGTAGTTTTTGACAAATGTGTAGTCACATATAGCTTCCTTTAAAATATCACAGAAAACAATTTCATCATCTTAAACATCCTGTGCTTCTTATATCAAGTCCTCCCCAGCAGTCACTAAGAATAGATGTAGTTTCTCAAATTTCCTAGAAACTACTATATGTCTATTCTCTCGATGTGTAATTTTCCCACAAAGTGATATAGTAACCTTTTCAGAAAGGTTTTACTTAGAAAAATATGTATTCATGTCTTTGCTCAGTGTAATAGCTGATTTATGATCATAGCTGTATAGTACCCCACTGTATGAGTGTGACACAGTTCATCGGTTCATTTATCTGTTGAAGGACTTCTTCATTGTTTCCAGTTTAAGGAGATTATTAATAAAATCTGTATAAACATTCATATGATGTTTTCCATATGAATTTTATTTTCTAATTTAAACTTGTTTTAATTAGTTATACATGGCAATAGAATGTACTTTTATGCATCATATATAATGGAGTATAATTTCTCATTTTTCTGGCTATACATGATGTAGAATCCCACTGGTTGTAGAGTTATATATGTATATGGGTTAATAATGTCTGATTCATTCTACTCTCCTTCCTATCCCCATACCCGCTACCCTCCATTCACTAATCTCTACCTAATCTAAAGTGACTCTATTCTTCCCTAGCCCCACAACTGGCATTGTGAATTAGCATCCACATATCACAGAAAACATTCAGCTTTTGGTTTTGGGGGATTGACTTATTTCAATTAGCATGACGTTCTCTAGCTCCATCCATTTATTGGCAAATACCGTCATTTCATTCTTCTTCAAGGCTAAGTAACATTCCATCATATATATGATGGAATATATATATTTATTACAAAATAAAATATAAATATATATTATTATATATTATATATAATACTATATTGTTTTATATATATTTATTATATATATGATGGAATGTTACTCACATATTTTTTATCCATTCACCTGTTGAAGGGCATCTAGGTAGGTTCCATAGTTCAGTTGTTGTGAATTCAACTGCTATAAACATTATGTGGCTGCATCACTGTAGTATGCTGACTTTAAGTTCTTTGGGTATAAACTGAGAAGTGGGATGGCTGTGTGAAATAGTGGTACCATTCCAAGTTATCTGAGGAATCTTCATATTGCTTTCCAGAGTGATTGCACCAATCTGCAGTCCCATCAGCATGTATAAGGGTACCTTTTCCCCCACATCCTCTCCAACGCTTATTATTGCTTGTATTCTGGATAATTGCCATTCTGACTGGGGTGTGATGAAATCTTAGTTTTGATTTGCATTTCTCTAATTTCAGGAGATGATGAACATTTTTTCATATATTTATTTATTGTATTTCTTCTGTGAATTATCTGTTCAGTTACTTTGTGCATTTATTGATTGGTTTATTTTTTTTTTGGTGTTTTTTGAGTTCTTTATATATTCTGGAGATTAATGCTCTATCTAAGATGCATGTGGTAAAGATTTCTCCCATTCTGTAATCTTTCTCTTTTAATTTTAAAATAAATTGAGTAAGTAGGACTAGGATTACTGGATTATATAGTAAACTATGTTTAACCTTTGAAGAATCTGCAAACCAGCTGTGAATAAGTTTCAGGTGCTTGGCATCTTCTCTAGCAAATGCTACTGTCATCTATTTTTGCTTTTTATTTTGATTGATTATAATAGAAGTGTATTAGTATCACAAAATTGTTTTGATTTGGGGTTTTCTAATGCCAAATAACTCTGCATCTTTTCATATGCATTTTTTCATTGTGTATCTTGTTGGGTAAGGTATCTATTAAAATATTTGGCATGTGGTATTATTGCATTTTTTAATTGTTGAGTCTCAAGAATTCTTTGTGTATTTTGCATACACATCCTTTATTGGATGGTTTGAAAATGCATTTCCCATTTAGAGCTACTACAGTGGGCCCCTGAGTCTCTCTGACATACTCTTGTCAGTTTTTCTATAGCATATCTTTTTATTTTTTCCTCCAGTCCTCTTAAAAATATTCATTTATAAATTAACACTCAATTTTAGAGACTGTAAGGGCAAGAAGTAATTCATGACCTCTTTTTGAAGCTCATGATATAAAAATATTCTTAACTTACTTCATTTTAGTCATTCTAGTCCCATTAATATTTTGTAATAATTACTGAAATGGTTGTTTTCATCTTTAGGGTTTTCAAATCCTTTTATTTATCTGAAATTTACAAATGAGGATAATGTTCAGTAATTTATAAGATTAAATCAGTAAAGATGTATTAATATTTGTAATTAAATATGTTGCAAATAGCATACTATATAATACCACTGATATAGGACTTAGGATTTCTAAATATTAATACCCTGATCTTGTATTAATAACCTGTGCTACCTGAGATAATCTATTTTCACATCTAAATGTCAGTTTCTTCTCCTTCAACTTTACTACATTTTCCCATTTCGAGGTCTCCTATCTAAATATATTTCTTAGAGATCAACTGCAGTTTCTGCTGTGTTGCTGCCCATGTTTCTGATATGAAAGAGATTTTATGGTGGGATAGAAAAGGAAGAGGTAGATGTGGCATTTGTAAAGACATTATTGTAGTTCTTAATCATACTAAATAAAATAAGCCAATACTCCCCAAACCAAAGGTCAAATGTTCTGATATGTGGATGCTAATCTACAAGAAGTGAGGGGAGGGATGGGAAGATTAGAAGAAGTTCATTGGATTAGAAAAAGGGGAATGAATGGAAGGGTGGAAAATGGGAATAGAAAAGACAGTAGAAAGAATGAAGCATAACTTTCCTATCCTTGTATATGAATATATGACCAATGCAACTCCATATCATGTAGAACCCCAAGAATGGGATCCTAACCAGAATAAGTTCCACTCCATGTATATATGATATGTCAAAATACACTCTACTGTCATGTCTATTAAAATGTATAAATGCATTCTATTGTCATGTACAACTAATCAGAACAAATAAAAACATTAAAAAGAAAAGAGCATATTAATATCACAGATATTTTTACTAATTATTTTTATTTGAATGCTAAATTGAAAGGTAAGGTAAGCATAATTTCAGGTATTTTTACACAAGTAAAAAATCTCACAAGAGATTACTGAATAATGTTATTTCCCTAGTGTTCATTTCATGTAACTAACTTGGGTTCCTATTTAGCCTGCTCTCTTATGATATTTATACGTGTATATTTATTTATTTATATGACTTATTGAGTGATATTTATTCTGAGTATCAAGGGAGCCATCTACTTCTTTGTTGCCCTTATAACTTTGTAAGGAATATTACCAGTGAGTAGTTCTTGAAGTTTTATTTCTAGATTTATGTTTTCAATTAGTTCTCACAATGCCCTTTGTAATTAACATTTTGTCATCTTAACAATAAGAAAATGAGTCATATGAAGTACAGATGATTTTAAAAAGAACAAGCCTATTTTCTGTTTCACTTATCTTTTTATTACTCTCTCCATGATGACATTAACATCGGGATATCAACACTATCGCCAGCTGGGTAATCAGATGGTGTAGGCGATGCCGATTGGTTGAGAACAAAACAACAAAAATATTGTGGTAGACAACATTTGATAAGTACCTAGATTATTCTTTCCCCTCTAAAAATGCACTGCTTTTTCAATACTCCAGAATCCCTCTCTTTGTACTTTCCTTCTCATTCTTCTAATTAAGGAATGGATAAACAACAAAAATAAAGCCAGAAATCTACATACGTGTTTATAATATCCAAATCATCCAATGTTGTAACTAATTCAAACATTTTAATGGCATTTTGGTGAACCAGATAATCATGATCTGCTGTCTACATGCAGCATGTGACGTGTGCATTAGAGGGACAACAGGGGGACTCACATCAACCACCACATACATGCTGGCAGATGCTGTTCCTGCAGTATTGACTGTGCTGTCTGGGTGTGCACTTCATTGTGTTCATATTTCAACTCATATTTAGTCACTTACTTTATAGTGTCTGTATTTTATTCCATCTGACTAATAAATTCTAAAACTAATACATAATATAGGCTTCTCAAACTCCCTGACTTGTACTAAGAAAAAAAATCATTGTAAAATGTCACCTTCAGAGAACTGAAATAAATGACATGGAGTAATCAAATCATTTACTTACTTTTCCAAACTTGCCAAAAAAAAAAAAATAAATAAAGAAAAGAAAATAAATAAATGAAGAGAAAAGCAATGAAGTGATAGTCTTCCTGAGAAATATTTTTTTTCCAAAACTTCATTAAAAATGAAAACTCAGCTGCCTGATATATCATGCTGAATATTTCATCATTAGACATACTTTCTTCCAGAGCCCTTGGTCTTATCAATTTTAATATGGGAGTCCACATTCATCTTTTAACTACTGAGGCAAAATATCTCATTTTATTGGTGGACATTGGTAGCCAGGGATGTAAAATTAGCCAAAGCCACATAGAGATATTTGTATTAATGTACCAGTAGTTATAGTAATTATATATGAGCCATTCTAAGTTTAATATGCCACAGAAATATTTAAAGAACTTTTGTCTACTTTTAAAAATAAGTTCATTGGTAATGCCAAAGAAAATTTTATAAATTCTCAGGTTATTTCTCTACTTTTGATTACAAAAATGAGAATTTGATTATTTGGAAAGAGAAATGTATGAGAAGATATAGCAAATATGCCTTTTAGGAATTCTTTGAAATCATTTGTAGCTGAAGATACAGTAAATATGATTGTTTGAAATCAGTGCCATGTGGGTCACAATTAGGGTTTCTATGGTACAGCATAGTTCTTTCTCTGACTTACGGCTCATCTGGATTCCTAATTTCCATTCTCATTATCTGCTTGATCTTGTACCTTCTGGTGTTAAATGACCTCTGTAATTTTGCTAGTCTGCTTATTCTGAATTCAATTGAAAAAGTAGTTTCTATTGAATGATTTCTTCCATTTTCATTTATAAATCTAACTGGTTTCTGATTTTGAATTATTATAGTATGAAGTATCATCCTATTCAATTTGGTACTGAGGTTTGGAGATATTGAAGGCTTTTTAAAATTACATTTTTAAAAATAAAAGCCTTTTGATCATTTCTTTTCCTTTGGAAGCAATTTTTCCCCAGTTTCACCATTCACATAATCAACAACTGCATATATCCATCAGGAGGTATGTTTGTGAATTTAACACAGTGATCTTCAATATTCTGAATCATATGTATTGCTAATTGACAAATAAGCATATTTATTTTTGTTTGTGCTTAGCATACTATTGAAACTTTTACAAGTGATCTAATTCATTTAAATTACAGGGTAAAATATTAACCTCAAAGCATATTTATATAACTTCTATCTTTGGAAACCTCAGATTCTTTTTATTCATTATAAATTCTAACAATTTATGGCACTAAATGCCTCTGTATAACACTATTTCAATATATTTTAAAAATTCTTCCACTTGTATATCTATTAGAATTAAGTCACTGACAATTTTATGTCTTTACATATAACTACATATATAGTTATATTTTCAGGTGAGAAATATGTAATAAATTATATATCAAAACAAAACATTAATGTAAATACATTGTATTCTTTTACTTTATGTGGAGACTACAAAGTTATATTTCGAACAATTGTTACTGGGTTTTTTTTGGCAATGTTTCATATTTTGTTTGCCATATTATCCAGTTGTTACTGGAGTAACAACTACTTTCTACTCCTGCTAAAACTGAAAGAAGTTATCTTGCTATGTCTTTTTGTTCAGAACTAACTAACCTTCCCATGTTAAACTACTGGATAGTGGATACTTTTATTTTTTGTTCAAATTGGTTAATTTACTTTCTCATAAGACAATCTATGTTGCTATGTTGGGAACGCATGCCTGATTTGACAGTACTAGCTGTAATGGTAGGCTGTGAAGAGTGGGTGTAGTAGATAACAGTGAAGATCCCGTACCTGATGCAGTTAATCCTCGGACAGACAAAATGTAAGAATTCTTGCAAAGGCAATAACCAAGTTTGGGCAGGAAACAAATCAAAGGAATTATTTCATCAAATTAAAAGGAGTTTAATGAGTGGGTTACTCGTTGAGTTTAAACTGAGACGCAAATTCTCAGGAAGTTCAGTGAGTGCACTGATATGTGTAGAGGTAAAGGATGACAGAGATTTATGGAGAATATTTTCTGTCAACTGGTTCCTTGGAGAGGGATGGAGAGAGTTCAATCTGTTGACACCTGCTCCATATCAGGTCCAAAGGAAAGGTCTGATTTCTACCAAGTGAAGCTAACCATGGCTAAAGAAGTTGACTGTATGAAAGGATCTGTGAGAAATGGGACACAGTAATTGGGCCAGGTGACAGATATTAAAAGTCGATGTGTTTTACATTTTCTTTAGAAGTGGACTGAGCAATGATGCAAAAGCTGTCTTCAGTGCTCAAGTGTTTTTCATTTCAAAGGACATCCTAGGAAGGAAAGAACTACCTTTAGCCTATGAAGCACCTCTGTAAAATAGAGCCCCACTTTCAAAAGACACTTTAATTCCCAGTTTCATAAAATTGTAATATTATATTGGTTTTGTAAAAAAGGAGAAAATTCACTACAATCTGCTAGAAAATTGCTGTAGAAGATATGCAATCTTAAGTCCAAGATGTGAAGGTGTCTGTCTCCAGGCATCTGTGGTGCACATTCACACAACTGGTGGCGGCACTGGTGAGAAAGTCATTTTCCAGAGGATGGTAGCCACTAGGTTGGAGCAGCTGACAAGTAAACTTGTAAGCATGAATAAAAAGACCAGAGCGGAAAACATGAGTGTATTCTCCTGTGCATGGATCTGACCCTTGTTGAGTTACAAAATGTGCTAAGGCAAATTTCAAAGGGAATCAAAGGAAGCTCTCCATTGAAATATTAAATATTAATATTACAATATTATCTGATTATAGTCCTTACTGTGCAAATTAGGGAGAACTTAAGTCATCTTTATGGTAATGCACCATTCACAAATCTTTTAGGATGGTGTTATTTGGAGAAATAAATATATAAAGTAAATGATGTTTATTTTCAATCATTCAACTCCTTCAAACATTTTATGACATATTATTTTGAGGATAAATTATTTATACTTTGGCTAATTGACGAATTGCAGGCAATTATGAAAAAAATGACATTTTTTGGAAAACTTTATCCCTTGCTTTCTACAGAATCATTTTTTTCTTTTCTTTTTTTCTCTTTCTTTCTTTTCTTTTTTTTTTTTCACTTCCTGTAGCTATCCAAAACTTTTTTTATTGAGACTATTCTAAATTTGTAGAGGCAACAGTTTTTTTTAAATAAATTATTTCATTTATGGTCAGGGTTACAGATGTAGTTGGGGAAATTTTAGACAATGTTCAGTGGTCTTTACCTGCCAAACTCCCATGATTTAAGCAGAAAGTTCTATCCTCTTTCTTCCCAGGGCCTATACAAATACATTTTTTAAAGAATTTTTTGACCTTCATTTTATTCATTTATTTTTATGTGGTACTGAGGATTGAACCCAGTGCCTCATGCATCCTATGCAAGTGCTCTACCACTGAGCTACAACCCCAGTCCTACAAATATATTTTCTAAACATGTAATCTAAATATGAATAAGTTCAAATTTCTTCATTTGTCTTGACCTGCTTCTTTCTTATGCAGGTTATTCTGTTACTAGAGTTACTATTAACCACAGAAAGACATTAATGAGGAACTGCTATGGCAATCAAGGATTTTACAGCAGTCTTATAAAATCCATTAGGGTTGCATTTTGGATTGAGGTTATTCCTGTTCATTATTTTCTTCTTGCCTCCATAGGACAAAATCTAAGAAATTTACCATCCAAAGAAATACAATAGGTTTTATCATACTTGACTCAGTTGGGAGCTGTCTTGATTTTTCTGACCCTGACCAGCTGCAGAAGCTTAGGATTGTTGCCTTTTTCTAATACCAGATGTTTTGCAGATGCAGCAGTCATACATTCAAGGGGCTCTGCAAGTCATGACTGGCTCCACGGAAACTCACCTCACAGCTATAATGCATCACAGATTCACAACGGTCAAAGAACTCACAGAGAACCATCTCTTGAAAGCAGAATGAGGCTTTCTGGGGATTCTAACTCTGTGTGTCATTTGCTGTATTCTTATATTAATGATTATTGTCACTTATACAGCAAAATTTATGATGTTTCTAAGATGCTTTATATAGTCTATTCAACTGATTTACTGTTTCAATTTGGAATTTCCAGAGTTCAATAAATAACCCTTGCTTGTCACACAGCTTATTTTTAAGGGGAATGATCATATTTCTTAATTACTCTAAGATCTGGTTTCTTCCATTTCTTTTCCATTGACCATATGTTTGTTCTTTTTTATATTTTTTAGTCACCTATTATTAAACTTTTTCACAGTAGAATCCTTATAGTTCTTAAAATTTTCTTACACCTTCCATAGCATCTAGCACAGTTTAAATCCCATCATAGAAACTCAGGGCAAGTAGACTTTCTCTCTCTCTTTATTTCTTCTTTCTTTCCCATAAGTTGAATATATTTTCCATAGATTGAACATAATTTAAGTATGAACATAATTTTAAATAACTGGCCAAAATGACCACACTACCTACTGATTCTGATTCTGAGTAGGGTATGAAAGAGAAGAATAGCTTAGAGGTGGAAAGAAGGGAAATACATAAGGAGGAGAATGTACATATACACACACACACACACACACACACACATATATATATATATACATATATATAGATAACCTTTAACTGCTGCTAAAAGAAATGCTAATTTATTCCCATGATTCTCAAAGTCTGGCCTTAGTTTAGTAGCATCAAAATCACTTGAGAACTCGTTAAATATGTAAGATCTGTTCTCTACTTCAGACTAGCAATTTGGATATTCCCTTCCTTCCTTGCTTCTGTTTCTTTCATTTGGATTCTCCCTGTTTAGCCTAGGTTGGCCCTGAAGTCCTGGACTTAAATGATCCTACTTGCTCAGTCTTTCAAGTAGTCAATTTGTTTCTAATAATCTTCTTTGATGAATCTGAGACATGCTAATATGAGGGAACCACTAAAGTTCAAAAACCTTTATCTATAGGTAAGGAAGAAGGGACAAAGAAGTTCTTGGTTGAGCCAATGCTGAACATCTAGTTCCCTAGAGTTTTTTAGATTCTCTGGACCTCTTCAACTATACTGCTAGAGAATTAGTTTTGAATTTTCCTGTGGTTTTGCTAGGCAATTGTTCCTCCTCCCTTCTTACAGTGTTTAATTAGACAGCTAGAAATAATGAAACGTGTGATAAACACATAAAGTAGTTAAGAATCCAAAATGACTGAATGATTTCTGAATATTAATCTCTCAATCTCTTGTACTTCATTTGTTGATTTGTTTTTAAAGTCTAAAACTTCTTATATTTATAGGTAATGTAAAATTATAGCATAGCTACTAAAGCACATTTTCTTTCATTAAGATAATTTGATTTCTTTTTGATATCACATTATATTTTCACAAATTTTATTTCTCTACTCTAAAATAATAACAACATAAAAATAGATACTCCCTTTATGCATATCTTTCCATGATATAGACTTTTCCGGTTTTGTTTATATAGGTCGCCTACTGGTTATCTTTATATTTACTTGGTAGGAAAGTACCTATGTGACTATTCTAGAAATGAACACTAGAAAAATTGAATCCCTAAAGATTCTATCCTTAGAAATAGGAATTTATTTATTTACTTTATTTTTATCTTATTTTTTTTTATTTTTACAGACTGCATTTTGATTCATTGTACACAAATGGTGTAAAACTTTTCATTTCTATGGTTGTATGTGATGTAGATTCAGATCATTTGTGTGATCATACATGTACATAGGGTAATGATATTTTGATGCTGAAAATAGCACAGTAATCTACCAGCTATACATGGCTATATGTTTATCTTTCTTTCTTCCTTGTTTTATACTTGTCAGGAGAAAAAAAAAAGTATTCAATTGGTTAAATAAGATTTCCAAGAGGAGTACACTTACAATGACTGACAACTACCTGAGGATTATTTACAATCAACAGGTGGGTGTGATATTTTCTGGCCTCTAATCTGAATTATCTCTTGGCATCATTCTTTGTCATTGCTGCACATGGACTTGGTCACAAAGTACTACATACAAGTAAGAGCACAATTTGAGAAGTGTGGTAGGCAGAGTAGTGTCCTCCACAGAGAGGAGACCTGAAACCTATGACTATGTTAAATTGCATGGCAAAGAGGAATTAAAGTCTGTAGATGGAAATAAAGTTACCAGTGAACTGACATTAAAATTGGGAGATTATGTGGATTATGTGGTAGGCCCCATGTAATTACCAGCGTTCTTACAAGTGAAAGAGGAAGACAGAATAGAAGAGTCAAGGAAAGGTGTGAATATGGACAAAAGGCCAGAGAAATGCAGCATTGTAGGCAGGGAATGTGGGCAGTTTTAGAAGCTGAAACAAGCAAGGGGAAAGATTGTCCTTAACAACCCAGAGAGTAGAAAGCCCTGCCAATATCCTAATGTCAGCCCAGGGAGACCCCTGTGGGACTTCTAACCTATGGAACTGTAGGGATTACACTTGTGTTGTTTTTAAGTCATTAAAGCTATGGCTATTTGTTACAGTAGAAATAATTCAAGAGGTAATACACATCCAAATTTGAATTTCAGTCCATCCTTAGTAGCTTTGCCCTTGAACCACTTTCTTAAACCCTGAGCATCATTCATAATAAAAGAAAAAAAACTGTTTGTAAAATGCTTGTTGTTGTCCCTAGAATATCAGATATTTGGTAGAAAAAGATAGTTTTGTTTGATGTGTGATTAAAAAGCAAACAATTTCTGAAAAAAAAAAAATTAGGTCCTGTAATGGAATCTTGAGTGTGTCTCAGCAGAAGACTACATTCACACACACATCTCTGTGAAAAATGATTATATATAAATAGTTCTGTGCAAAGTGATTATATAAATGGATCACTGAAAGTAGTTCATCATAAAGACATGTCATTAAATTAATTTTATTGAGAACCAATATCTTCCTGAGCAAAGAAAGGACTTTAGAATTTATCCATTCTTGTTAACTAACCTGATTTAGTTCAGGAATTCTAGCTGCTGTCACAATAAAACATCATTTTTCATTGACTTAAAATTAAATCAAAAGAAACAACAAACCCTCAGGTAACACAGCAATGCACATATTTAGATTCCTCTGAATCTAGCTGGCACTTGGGGAAAGAGAGGGTGAGAAAGGTACTTCTACTTCCTGTTTTGCCCTACATAATACACTTCTCATTTGTGATCACATTTTTATTAGACAACAATTTGTAAAGCCAAATATAAGAGAGACTGAAGAATGTGGTCCTCAGCTGAGGAGCAATGTCCATCTGCACCTCTAAACTCTGGAAGGAGAAGTGTTCCTTCTTAGTGAACAGTTAAACCCACTCTACCTCCTTACTGTGTAGAAACAAAGACCTAAGATAGGACTTTGAATACAACTAGTAGGAACTTAATTCTGTAGACACTGTTTAAAATTTCTTACCAGCAAAAAGCATAGGTGATATCTCTATCAGGAAATATACTGCTGCATTATAATCTTAGCATGTTAAAATTGCTATAATAAAAAGAAATAGAAATAAATTCATTTTGTTTATGCTTGCCACCATATAATTTGCAAAATATGTTCATAAATTTAAATATGCATTAGTATAAGTAACATAGAGAATCTTTACCCAAACTTTATTTGAAAAGAAGTATTTAAAGTCAGTAAACAAGATTCTTTTTTTAAAATAATTTTTAGTTGTTGATGGACCTTTGTCTTATTTATGTATTTATATGCACTGCTGAGAATTGCACCCAGTGCCTCACACATGCTAGACAAGTGCTCTACCACTGAGCCACAACCCCACCTCCCCCCCAAAATAAATAAGAGATAGATTTTTATTCAATAATAATAACATAGCCTATGAGGTTTACCCAAAGCATAATTATTGTGGGTCATTAAGAGACTAAAATATGACAATTTTTCAGAAAAAAAGAATCATTTCATGGATATTTGATGCAATGTGTTGTATATTAATCATTAAACTTATGTTGGTTTGGTTATGCCATAATAAAAATGAAGGTCCAATTTAAAGTGCTTTCAATTTATTTGTCAAGTTTTAAATAAAATTTATTGTTATCTTAGTATGACATCTGTTCTGGTTTGGATAGAGGGATCCCCCAGAAGTTCCTGTTAATGCAGGAATTAGTTAGAGTTATAAAGATTGGATTATGTGAGTTGTAACCTAATCGGTCCATACTAGTTTGGTGGTAACTGCAGGAAGGTGGAGGCATGATTGGAGGAGATAAGTCACTAGGGGGTGGGCCCTGGGGGTTGTTCTTCCTATGGACTTGACTAGACCTTTCCTTTCTCTGTCTGTCTGTCCCTCTGCTCTCCTTCCTGACTCTGCCATGAGCAGAGCAGCTTTCCTCAACTGAGTCCTTCTCTCATAATTTGCTGCTTCACCTCAGGTCCATAGCAATGAAATCCACTGTCTATGCACTGAGACCTCTGAAACTATCAGCCCCCAATAAACTTTTCCTTCTCTAACTTGTTATTCCTGGGTAATTTGGTCACAGTGATGCAAAATTTGACTGAAACAGCATCTATTTATGAATGACCCTTTCAGCTTACTTTGAGAAGGTGGATAAATACCTTAAGGAACTACAGGTGCTATGTATTCTTCTATTTTTATCAAAACTTTGTTTATATTTTGTATGAAGTGATGAGTGACATAATATTACATAGTCAAC
Source organism: Sciurus carolinensis (assembly GCF_902686445.1). NCBI lineage: Eukaryota > Metazoa > Chordata > Mammalia > Rodentia > Sciuridae > Sciurus > Sciurus carolinensis. The sequence continues at coordinate 835,559 of NW_025920145.1, forward strand.
AAAACAAAATCAGAGCAAGATAACACTATACATAGAAAAGTTGTAACATGGAAAATTTTCAAGATTATTCACATGTACAAGATTCTTCAATGATGTGGTTATACATTTTATATAAATTTGAAAAATTAACCAATTGTGTTACATATGACTGATGTTCCTTTCCACTTGGAATGTCCTGTTATTATACTTACTCTCCTGAACATAAATATCCATGTTTACTTTGTTTCAGTGCCTTCTATTTTTAAGATTCTGAAAAAATGTGTTTTTTTCAATAATAAAGCCTTTTTTAAAAGATCTTAAAGCCTTCAAGGATTAAACCAGAGAAATTTCTGGGAACTAGGATTTTTCTTTTAGTTCAATGGGACAACTTTAATTATATCTGTTTAGATAAACTGCACATTGTAAGTATCGATAGAACTTTAGGTACTGCAATATCTATTTTAATAATGCTTGCATGTTCCTGTTGAGTTTTTAGATGTATTCTCACATGGAAACAGACTTAGAGAGTTTTCTATATAACAGATGATTTGAAGTATTGTAAGGGTTATAACAGAGAAAAATGATTTACATTATTTAACTTGAATTATTATTCTGCAGAATATTTTTTTCTGTTTTCATCTAGAACTTGGGGCTCAGTCAGGTTTATTTGGAAGAAGAAATGAGGAATAGTAGGTGCTGTATATTCCTGAGCATTAGGAGGTTTTCATTCTGTATTTTTCTTTGACTGGTACAGGGGTTGATATTGAACTTTATATGAGAGAAATCCCTTTGAACACATGCACACTCATCCAAAGAGATGATTGCTGGGAGTTTGTCCAGCAATCACTTGTTGGTTGGATTTTTCTCGCAGGTAGTGCTGCTTTCTATAGAGTTGATGCCTTCATGCCCCCTTTTTAATCTGACAAGGGGAATCTATACATCATTTATTCTAAGATCTCAACTCTGAGGTCTTCATCTCTGGATAGAGCAAAATGAAATTGGAATAAAACTGATACAAAGTAACTCAAAAGGCATATTACTCTAACATTTTATCTCACTTATAAAATATTCATAATATCAAAATATATTTATTTGTAACTGTCCTTTTATAGAATCTAGTTTCTTTTGAATAAGATTATCAATAGTAAGAAATATTTTTCTCTATGAAACAGAAATATTCTTGATAGCTTGGATATGAATAAAAAAATAGTCTCATGCCATTTTATTATCTTTTCAATTTTTATTTTAATTAAGAGAAATTTCGTAGAGTGAAATGCACAGACATTAAGTACGAATTCAATTTTTTAAACAAATACAATCAAAATACCATTAAAATGTCAACACTTTTCTCAACCTGCACATTTCTCCTATTCCCCTTCAAGTTAGCTCACATTTTCTTGAGTAGGCAAAGATTGATTTCTACCACCATAGATTAGCTTTGCCTGTTGATGAAGTTCATAAAATGGAATGATATAATATATCCTATATGTGTCTAAATTCTTCGTCAATGTAACCCTCCACAAAACACATCCATGTTGTTACATGTGTCAGTAATTCATTTCTTTAGATTGTTGAAAAGACTTCTGCAGCATAACTTTACCTCCATTATTTTTAACCATCATACAACTATTTTTAACCATCATCCATCAATGCGTATATAAATTGTTTCAAGGTTTCAGCATTAAAAACAGGCAGAAATAAATATTCTGTATGTTTTTGGTGTAATTCTATGTATATGTACAACTCCTAGAAAACTTAAAATCACATGCTATAAGAAAAATTGCTGATAAAAAATCCATGTAGAGATTGCAAAACTGGAATTTCCAATTAATAGATTTGGTTTATATTAATTTTATGAGCAAACGACAATTTTTCAAAGTAGTGTTTCATTATATACACCTACTTGTAAAGTATGAGTTCAGTTCAGCCCTTACCAACATTTGCAGTTGCAGTCTTTAAATTTTAATTACTCAAGTTGCTATTAAATGATAGCCATTGGTATTTTCTTTAATATTTTCCCTAAGATATATTCTTGAGCACCTCTTAATGCATTTATTGGTCATTTCTGTATTTTTTGTCTAAGTTGTCTTTTCTAGTCTGTTTCTATTTTTTCCCCCAGTACTGTGAATTGAATTTAAGGTTGGTTTACCACTGAGTTAAGTCCCCCATCCAATTTTCCTCTCTTTTCTTTTTTTTTTTCTTTTTAATATCAAGCCACAGTCTCACAAAATTTCCCTGAGTGATCTTGAACTTGTGATCCTCCTATCTCAGCACCCTAATTTGTTGGGATTATGAGAAAACACCACCACCCTGGCTTTATTTTTTAAATAGATTGTTTTCCTTGGTTGTAAGATTTTGGTATGTATTCTAAAGAATATTCCTTTCTCACCTACAAGTACTACAAAAGATTTTCCAGTCTATTACTGGTATTTAAAATTTTTTTATTTGTTCTAATCTACTGTACATGACAGTAGAATGCATTTATACATTTTGATAGATCATACATTTGTTTTAACAAAATTTTCATCAATGAGTAGAATTCTTAAGTCTGAAGAAGTCCAATTTATTGCTTTATTTTTAAATTTTATCATTAGGGTTCTGTATTCTAAGAAACATTTGCTTGTTTCAAAGTCTTGAAAACATAGCTTCAACTGTTTTCACTTTTACTCTTGCCATATGATCCATCCCAAGTTACATTTTGAACATACTGTGAGAAAAGGGTTGAGTTCAAATTTTCCATTTATTTATTCAAATAATATGTCATTGATCTGTGAATTACTTCTGAACTCTAGTCTGTTGAATTTACATAACTACACACTTTCTTGATTATGATTTTGGTAGTGAATCTGTTAACCAGTTGATTTAAATTCTCTAATTTTGTTCTTTATTTTTTCAAACTTGTTTTGGCTATTCTAGTTTCTCAGCATGTAGTGGTCAGTTACTAATTTATTGACTTTTAATTAAACATTCAAGTCTATTCTGTTATGGTACTGGAGAGGGGATTCTGCAAACCTTACTTCTCTGCCAACTGTGTTTTGTTGAGCTATGCTAACGAGGTGTACTAGAGGGAGAACACAAGGAAAAAGGGGCTACACATTCCCAATTATTGATATTTCTGAAAGACTTGTGCAAACATGAGGTTTCTGCATGTCAAAGGAATTAATTAGCAGAGGCAGTGCAGAGACAACATAGTAAATGGGAGAATGTATTTGTGAACTATGTAGCTATGGTTTAATATCCATAATTTATAATGAACAATTCAAAAGCAAAATCCATCATCATCATCATCCAATGAAAAAAATTGGTTTAAACACCTGAAAAGACATTCTTTTTATTTTTAATTTTTTAAATTTTATTTGTTCTAATTGTTGTACATGACAGAATGCATTTATACATTTTGAAAGATCGTATATAAGCAGAGTGTAATCTCTCATTTTTCTGATTATGTACATTGCAAGATCACATTGGTTCACGCAATCATACATGTACTTGATGTAATAATGTCTGTTTCACTCTACTATCATTCCTTCTCCCATACCCTCTTCCCCTCCCTTCACTCCCCTCTACCTAATATAAAGTAACTCCATTACTCCCTATTGCCTCCTTATTGTGAATTGACTTCCCCATATCAGAGAAAACATTTGACCTTTTTTTGGGGGGGGTTGGTTTATTTCACTTAGCATGATATTCTCTAACTCTATCCATTTACTAATGAATGACACAATTTCATTCTCCTTTAAAGCTGAGTAATATTCCATCAATATATATATATATACCACATTTTCTTTATCCATTCATCTGTTGAAGGGTATCTAGGTTGGTTCCATATTTTTGCTATTGTGAGTTGAGCTGCTATAAACATTGATGTGGCTGTGTCACTGTGGTATGTTCATTTTAAGTCCTTTGGATATAAAACAAGGAGTGGGATAGCTGAGTCAAATGGTGGTTCCATTCCAAGTTTTCTAAGGAATCTCCATACTGCTTTCCACAGTGGCTGCACCAATTTGCAATCCAACCAGCAAAGTATGAGTGTACATTTTTCCCCACATCCTTGCGAACATTTATTGTTGCTTGTATTCTTGATAATTTCCATTCTGATTGGAGTGAGATGAAATCCTGGTTTTTATTTGCATTTCTCTAATTGCTAGAGATGTATTTCTTCTTCTGTAAAGTGTCAGTTCAGTTCCTTAGCCCAATTATTGATTGGGTTTTTTTTTTTTTTTTTTTTTTTTTTTAGTGTTAAGATTTTTGAGTTCTTTCTATATCCTGGAGATTAACACTTTATCTGAGGTGCATGTGGTAAAGATTTTCTTCCAATTTATAGGCTCTCCCTTCACATTATTGATTGTTTCTTCTGCTGAAACTTTTTAGTTTGAGTCCATCCCATTAACTGATTCTTGATGTGACTTCTTGTACTTTAGGGATCTTGTTGTGGAAGTCAGGTGCTAGGCCAACATGGTGAAGATTTGGGCCTACTTTTTCTTCTATTAGGTGCAGGTTCTCTGATCTAGTGCCTAACTCTTTGATCCACAGAGAGTCGAGTTTCATGCAGGGTGAGAGATAAGGGTTTAATCTAATTTCGTTACATGTGCCTTTCCATTTTACCCAGCACCATTTGTTGAATAAGCTCTTTTCTCCAGTGAATGTTTATGGCACCTTTGTCTAGTATGGGATACCTGTATTTATGTGGGTTTGTCTTTGGGTCTTCCAAAATGAAAATATATAATTAGAATGGCTACTATCAAAATGATAAAAATTTACAAATGTTGATAAAGATGCAAAGAAAAGTGAACCTTGATATAATACTGGTAAATGTAAATCAGACCAGCCATGTGGAAAACAGTATGAAGCTTCCTAAAAAATTAAAAATAGACCTAGTATATGATCCAGAATCTCTCTACAGGGTATATATTCAAAGGAAATGAAATCAGAATATTGAAAAGACATCTGCACTCCCATATTCACTGAAAAACTGCTCATAATAGCCAAGAATTTGAAGTAACCTAAGTGTTCATAAACTGATGAATGAATAAGAAAATGTGGTACATATACACATGAAACACTATTCAGTTATAAAAAGTGGCATCCTGTCATTTGTGACAAAATAAATGGACCTGAAGATCATTACGCTAAATAAAATAATAGAATGCAGACAGAGCTCAAGTCAGCAGCTAATTTGGACACATGGACTCATCACTGTGTAGGAAAGGTCTCAGATGAAGGTCAATAGAAAAGCCCTGTTGAATCCACAGTCTAAGGGGTGTCTTTCTCTAAAGTTAATTTTACTTGTAATTTATAATATATTCAAAATATTTGTTGTAGTTTTGTATTTCATGCCTGACTCTACAATATGTTAAGTAACTCAACAGCTGGCAAAAAAAATAGTTTTTATTTGCTTATTGTTCAGATAAGGACTCTAATGCTTAGATTTGTTATAATTAGTATACAGAAGTTGTATACAAATAGATTGAGACAATATATTTCTATTGTCTAAAATCGATAATGGAACAAACAGTATCCAACAAACTTTTGTAATTTGATATGAAAACTACAAATAATTCCATAGACATTGATAAGGAATATAAACAATTCAGAGTAGAAGAAAACTAGAAGAGCAACAGAAGGAATAAAATCTCAATCACTTCCATATTCTGGTCCATGGAAATTGTAACAAAAGGAAATTATCACTAATGTTTTATTGACTTACTAGATCATTGACATGCAGATGTATAAATAATACATCCTAGATATAGCTGAGTTCACTTCATAATTCTTTGAAAGACACTAGGAAATAGATCATTAAGTCATCCAATAGGATTTTAGGCTAATAGTTCTCAGAGCTGCATGGATATTAAAGAGAGCAAAATATGAAACAGGTCCTGAAAGCATTTGAAGACTTATTGAGAAAACAGATTAGGAACAGCCTGATAAAGGAGAATACCTATTGGACCAAGAAAACAATGTGCAATTCCAATTGTATCTCAAACACAGTTAAGAGAAGTAAAAGATCTAGTACCAGAAAAAAAAAATCAGAATCCAAGAAAGCAGGAGTAGGTGAATTGAGAAGGAGATGAGGGATTCAAATTTGAACAGTTGATAGTATACAAAGATATTAACATATTTGAGAATTTTGTAGTAAGAACTTCATTCCATGCTTAAAGAGAATGGAGGGCAATCTATAAGTATAAATTTGCATCAAAATTGTGGGTACATTTTAGCTAATTATCAGCCTTTGTGTGTTCAGATTTTTTTAAATCTTTTGAATTCCTCCAATATTTTATTGTCTCTTCTTATATTCAGGACAAAAACTTAATTGGCAGTTGGGAGTTTCATAGTTGTATCAATGCAGCAGCTGGTGATACACCTGGGGAGTAAAATAAAAGTGTATATAGAAGAACACACATGCATGACTCTGCTGAAGAAAGATATGTACCTGCAATATGCAAATCCTAAACAGCAAGATTTCTCTACCTTCTATTTCTTTGCTTTTTCTGATTATGCATTCATCATTTCACATGCAGATATACACGATTTCTAAGCAAGTATAAATGGATTAACCAGACGAATAATTTCCCTTCTGGGACATGCTACTTCTGAGTCAATTGATTATACACCATCTATGAGCAGAGTTCTAGAAAATCATTTTGTAGGAAGATTTGACTCAAGAGTTAATTATTTCAGCACCAGGAGGTATTTGGCCACAACTCTGTTGTTCTATAATAAAATGAATAACATTGTCAATTTTTGATTCCACATATTGGTATTCTATGAATTTATCTCAATGTTAAAATACAAACATCAAGATTCAGGAGGAAACTTTGTCTATATGAAGATTGACAAGAACATTTTTTACTTAATGGTTGTTGCTTCAGAGCTTTACTAGATTAGGGTGGCTACCCAGCTACCACACCTCTGTATTTGCTCTTCCAGTTAAACAGCATGTTTCAGAGATGCCTACAGAGATTAAATGAGGGTCAGATATTATTAGAATTGATTTTAATGAATTATTAATATAACAAAGGAAAGTCTACCATGAAAAATACCCTTTTGCATTGTGTGATTACATACAAAGATTCATGTATGAAAAATAATTTCAGAAAAAAATGAGCTTGATATTTATTAGTTTGCAAATACTGATTATGCTCTATGTATCTATCAAGGTTTTGCTTACCAAGACTGTGTTGAAGACACATATTCGTAGCATATTGCTTTCATGTGTTACTAGGTTTAAGACTGAGGTAAAATTCTTGATATCAGTCACTACTTGAAATACCATTTGAAAGCACAAGAAAGAGAATACAAAAAAGAAAAAGAAAATGGAGACAGAGCTCAAAGGACTAGCAATGCTTTACTCAGCACTGGGGGGTCACATCTTCAGGGGGAAAATGGCAGCAGGCCACCATGAGGGGCTGGGATTTATAGGGCCTTAGCAGAGTCAGTCGTGGGAGGAGTTATTTACTTTTGGTGGGCTCTTTTAGTGGGCAGGGCCAGGTCATGGAGAATTTGGGTGGCAGGCTCATTTACAGTGGGGCAGGAAGGCAGGTAGGGGAAGAGTAAGGGACATTCCTTGGGGCCTATTGTCCATGTGTCTCACCAGTAGTAGCATTTAACTTAAATGAACAAAATTATCTTAATTTGCTAATGTTTCCAATTGACCAAAAAGGATAATCTGCTTCTCACTTACGTTTTGTTTAAAATATTTTTATTCATACACTAAGAAAATTATTTTGTTTCATTCTACTTCATAAAGTATTTTAAAGGTCAAATAATTGTGTGTTAAAACATATTATTACTTTCTCTCCTATAATAATGTTCTTTGGTTAGAAAAATCAGTTCATATTTATTGCATTCATTCCAGTCTCTCTGATTAGATCTTCACTGAAATACTTTCAGTAGCCTCAGGCTAGAACACTAAAAGGAAACAATGCCTCTGCTTATTTCTGTTTCCATTGTATAACTAGAAAAAGACCTTGTGCAATTCTTATTTCCTGTACTCATGGGGAAAAAGCCTATCAGGAACTTTTGTTGCCCAGGGATCAGTAGGCCAGCATGAATTATGTTGACAATAAGATAAAACTGACCTGGGTCTACTCAAGAATATTTCTTGCTTCCTTTTAAGTGCACAAAGATTGTAAGATATGCATTCTAAAATTTTCTCTACAACTTCCCAGGGTTTTAGTTCCTATTTTCTGAACAGAAAGGACAATTTGGCCTAAACCTGTAAGTTTAGTCCTTTTGCAGATAGTAGAAGCAACCCAAATTAGGGAAAACAAGAAATTTAATACATTTTAGTGCAAAATTGTGGACATAAATATGAATCAATTTCTACTGGTCATCTGTCCCCTTTTGTTGCAGGAGTCATAACTGGCTTCTTCTCACATTTTGTCTGGAATATTTTCTAGGTAAGTGATGGGGAAATTTGTTACTTCTAAGTGCAAAACATCATTTTTCCTTTTTCTGGTAGACACAGCCATATTTATCTTTGGAGAAATATTTTTCCCAGTTTCATTTGGACCCAATCTTACGCATTTATCCCTTATATTCAACCCTTCAGAATATCCTCTTAGCCTAATACTTAAACTATATCCAGAATCTTCCCCTTCTTACTATGTGCACAGCTACCATCATCTCTCACTAAATTATTGCAAGTGCCTCCTAAGTGGTCACCCGGCTCGGCATGCTTAGCTCTTTATAATCTCTTCTCAACATAGCAGTCAACATGATTCTACTAAAAGTTAGCTACCCTACATTACTTCTCTTTGGAACTCACCATGCTTTATCCAACTACCAATCCAAACTCCAGTCCCTGTGGGACCTGCACCCTCTGGTACTCTTTTCTCGAGCTCATCTACTACTCAGTCTCCTTGCTCTCATTCTACTATAGCCACAAAGGGTGGCTGCGCATTCTGTTCCTTTTGCCTGAAGAATTCTGCATTCAGATATTTTCTTGAATAGTTTGCTGTTTTATCCAAATCATTTGTCAGTGCTCTGTATATAGTGAAAAATCATTAAATATTTGTGAAGTATCCTCTCTAAGGAAATCGATTGTAGGGTATAGTAGAGGAGTTCTTAAAAAGAGTTAAAGTTGATCGTTTTTGATAGAAATGTTTTCTCACTCAAAAAGTCTCAAGCACAAGTCCCAATCCTTTCTGAGGTGCTAGCAGATTTTCTGACTGCCACTTCTGAGCCTTCAATATCACCTCCTCTCTATCTTCTAGTTACTTAACCCTTATGTGAACAAATCCAGTACTAGAATTTCCTTTCACCTTCCAATACTGACTGTTTCTTGGTTATTCTCTGATATTCTTTTTTTTTTTAATTTTTACAGACTGCATTTTGATTCATTGTACACAAATGGGGTACAACTTTTCATTTCTGTGGTTGCACACAATGCATATTCACACCATTCATAGAATCATATATATATATATACCTAGGGTAATACTTTCTGTTTCTGCTGTGATCTTTTTTTTTTTTTTACCTTTAATTTGTATGGCCATTTATTTTTTTTTTCAATATTTTTTATTGTAAACAAATGGGATACATGTTGTTTCTCTTTTTGTACATGGAGTAAAAGCGTACCATTTGTGTAATCATAAATTTACATAGGGTAATGTTGTTTGATTCATTCTGTTATTTTTTCCCTTCCCCCCACCCTGACCACCCCTCTTTTCCTTCTATACAGTCCTTCCTCCATTCTTGCCCCCCTCCCTAACCCTAACTCTAACCCTAACACTAACCACTTCCACCCCCCATTATGTGTCATCATCCACTTATCAGCGAGATCATTCGTCCTTTGTTTTTTTGAGATTGGCTTATCTCACTTAGCATGATATTCTCCAATTTCATCCATTTGCCTTGAAATGCCATAATTTTATCATTCTTTATGGCTGAGTAATATTCCATTGTATATATATACCACAGTTTCTTTATCCATTCATCAACTGAAGGGCATCTGCTCTGATCTTTAAGGACTAGAGCATAGCAAATAGCAGAGAGAAACGCACGATATAAAGATACTGTTCTTACTAGGACAAATATTTTCAGGTCAGTTGCCTCATATTCCTGATATGCTTCCTACAAGGAGGAAAAATATGAAAAATATCAGACTTGATTAGAGAGTGTTCCAGTGTGTCCTATTATAAACACATACAGAGTTTTCAACTATACATTTTTCAACTGATATCAATTCTAACATAATTATAATGTAAAGTAGTTATATGGTGACTGTTTTCTTTTTTCCTTCTCAAAAGCCCACATTCAAAATGTGAGTGAGCTTGCTGTCTGTCTCATTCTCTCTCTCTCTCTCTCTCTCTCTCTCTCTCTCTCTCTCCCAGTTCACCACTTTGGATAGGCCAAATGTTTGTAAAAATAACTGTAAAAATTCTACTCAGTGAAAATTGACTATAAATGATTGCAAATGATCTTTATGATCTTCCAACTGAATAAAAAAATGAATATATTAATTGTTATGGTTTAGATATGAAGTGTTCCCCCAAAAGCTAATTTGTTAGACAATGCAAGAAAGTTTAGAGGTGAGGTTACTTAATTATTAGAGTCTTAACCTCATCAGTACATTAGTCTCCTGAGAGGGATTAACTGGGTGGTGACTGTTGGCAGGTAGGGTGTAGCTGGAGGAGGTGAGTCATTGAGGATGTGTTTTGGGGATATATATTTTTGTCCCGGCACAGTGGATCTCTCTCTCTCTCTCTCTCTCTCTCTCTCTCTCTACCTGGTGCCACATCCACAGCTGCTTTCCTCACTATACACTTCCACTGTGATATTCTGCCTCACCTCAGGCCCTGAGAAATGGAGTCTGCCATTTATGGATTGAGACCTCTGATAAATTACATGGGCCCCTAATAAACTTTCCTCCTCTAAAATTGTTCTTGTCAGATCTTTTGGTCACAGCAGTGAAAAAGCTGACTAAAACATTAATCAATTCATTAATTTAAAATATCTACTAAAAAACTACTGTACACTTACAAGTACTGTAATAAATGGTGAGTGGTCTACGAAATGACCAGTGCCACCATGTTGCTTCATTTGCCCATTTGGGATAAGCATTCTGGCAATTCTATTACAACAATCTTCATAAGAGAGTTCATACCATTAATATTTTACTGCCAAATTAAATAATGTCTTATATAATTCATTATTAGAAATAAATAATAATTTCCCTAATTTTATTAGAAATAAATAAACTGATGGCATCCTGTTTCAATCTCTGTCTTTAATATGATAAATGAGGTCAGACCAGTGGCACATATCTGAAATCCCAGAGGCTCTGGAGGCTGAGGTAGGAGGACAGTTAGTTCAAAGCCAGCCTCAGCAAGTTTAGCAGGGCCCTAACCAATTCAGTAAGACCCTGTCTCAAAATAAAATACAAAACAGGACTGGGGATATTGCTCAGTGGTTAAGCACCTTGGGTTCAATTCCCTGTGTGTGTGTGTATATATATATATATGGAGAGAGAGAGAGAGAGAGAGAGAGAGAGAGAAAGCTAGATATATATATATATATATATATAGATAAATGATATATATATATGATAAATGAGTTATTTATGAACTGTATCCTTTTTTCCCAATATATCTATATTTATCTAAGAAATATATGGAAGTTAAGCATACATGTGCTACTAAAAACGAAGTTTATCTTTAGAAGGATAATGAAACTGGAATATATTTTTTTAAAAGGTTTGGTTAATTTTAAATGCAAAATATAGTTGTATCAATTTGTTTAGCAAATATCTATTTACATTTATGAGAAAGGATGCTATGTATAAATGAAGTAATAATATCTAAAATATTAATGATGCAGTATTTTACTTTCATACTAAATAGTTATTGCTGGAAAGAAATCTTAAATAAGTACATTATTCTACACAGATATTAACAATTATAATACTCAGTTACTAAAATATAACATCAACAGTGCTGCCTTAGTTACTGTTACTTTAATTCAGTGTAGTAATTGGCTTTTCCAAAATTAACATGTTAATATATGTTGATCATCAGTAAAAATAGTTTGCTCTTTGAAGTATATTATTGCAAAATTATTTTTACCCAAGTTGGGTGTTCACATTTCTAACTAAATTCACTCCAGGGTCAGCATGTGCTTTTCTAATGTAAACAATTCCAAATCCTCATAATGAAAGCATTAATAGTGTACAAACCTGAATAGTTTGAACTACACTTTTTGTAAAACCACACATAAGTGTCATCATGGCTATCTGCCATTTAAAAATAATTTACTTTCAAGAGATTGGAAATTGTGTATATTGATCTAAAAATTCTTTCACTTCAGAGAAAATAACCATATTTAACTTTTATAACTAATTTCAAATATTTTCTTCAGAAACAGGTTTTCCAGGTGGTTTTAAATGTCAAAAATTTTAAACTGCGTTTTCACAGGAAAAAATTATGATCATCAGTTGGTCAAATAGTAAGTAAAGAGAAAATTAATTTTTATGTTTCAAAGAATCTGGATTCATGTCTAATTGAGACTGTGTTTTCATGTTTCCATTCCTGAATAATAATAATATTACATTGATTTAGAATCTTCCCTGAAATACTCCTAGTTCTTTAATCGTCACCATTTTCAGTATATAATTTTATAGTGAGGTTAACTATACCTTTATTTTTGAGGTAAGCCCAGCAGCCAATAGCCTTTGTGACTATTTTTATTATTATCTATCAATTTTCATAGGTATTATTAGCCCCTGTAATTTCCAATAAAGTATTTAAACTCACATGATGTGTGTATTTGTGTCTGTGGAAATTTACAGAACATCAAAAAACCAAAACTGAAAGCCAAGATTGCAATGTTGGCTGCTTCATTTGCCACTGTGTTGTGTATAGAACTTGTTTCATTTGGCTTCCAATATATTTATTGCATAGAAAGTCATATAAATGAGACTATATTGATTCTTTAATCTTTAGGAATGCCCAACAGAATCATTTTGTTTTATCTTCTATTTGAATGTTCCGGGGAATGTTTTGTTGTAAATGCTTTATTTTTAATTTAGGTAACTCTTCAACTAGTAATTAGCAATATTTGACATCTTCAGCAATATTCTTTCTCAATATTCTGCAAAGTAAACATTTAGTTTTTTTTTCTTTCAATTTGAAATCTTTTTTGAAAGTTATATTTTTTAAAATTTGTATGGCTTACTTTGATTTATTTTTGTAATGCACTTATATTTTTATGTTTCTCAATTTAGTACCATGCATATCCTTCTTTATTTTCTATTTGTAATTCTAACCCAATTAGCATATATTTACATTATCATAAACATCACTGAATGTTGACTAATGTGTGATTGCAAATCTAAGAAAGTGTACACAAAGGATGTGTTCAACATATACCAGATAAATCAATAATATCACAGAAAGTTAAAATTTTATATATACCAATAATTTTGTTCCTCTTATTTTGCATCAGTACACATAAAAACTTAGAAAAGTTTGTCTGAAACTGAATAATTGCATGATCAAGATTCTCAGAGCACAGGACATCTATCCCCATTCACAGTTGGAAGGCCTCTGTGGAAGCACATATCACAAAACTACTCTTGACAGTTTAGACAGTGTGGACTTGCTCCAGCTGGCACTGGAAAAGCATTCCAAAGGCAGCACATGAGAGGGCTTACAAGGACCCAAGTGCCCATCATCTGCCAGGCATCCCCTCTCATTCCTGATTTGGGTTCATTTCACTTTATCTCTGGACACAGGCATCACATGCCCCATGACATCTGACAGAAACTACTACAACAGATTGCAAAAATAAAACTGGAATTTGATAACTGAACATTCAAATCATGCTTATATTTCTTTGGAAAAGCTGTCATTTTGTTAGAATGCCTATTTAGGAGGTCCCAGATGTGCTGGCTGATATTCAAAAGGGAGTTGCCATTCAATTTTGACAAACAAATGAGTAAGCGATATTTCATTTGCTATTCCCCAAATCAAGTGGCTGTGCCTCACCAATCTGCTTTGAGAATCAATCTTGGTGCTGTCTATATATTAATATATAGACATATATATTATATATATTACATATATATAATATATTACATATATATAATATTACATATTATATATTACACATATAAATATATGTCTTCATATATTTTCCATTCCTAATTCTAGCCCTGTGATGTATGGGCAACCTTGTCTAAAGCATCCTTCTGAGGCAAAATTATTTATCTTATCACTATATTATAGCTCATAACTTATACATATGTATACATAAAATTACATTGTCAACATTTATCTCCTTTTGTTTGTGTTTTCTTTTAATTTTACCTATACTATAGATTTAGGGAAAGTCTCTTGCAAATGTTTTATATTGCCATGGTAATGAACAGTTTTTACTGTAAAAGCAGAATGTATAGAACCACAGAAATCTTAAGAAAATCACTTTGGCTTCTTTTTCTTTTTGTATCATACTGTATTGTGAATTGTTTTCTATAAAATAGTGTAAAACAGACTTGTTCTGTAAGATTTATTTCTATAAAGAACACTTCTTGGACAGGATTCCTTTCTATACTCTATCATTACATATTCTAAACTTTCTTGCTTATTTGCTGTCTTATTTATTTAATATAGATGGGCATTTTGAAAAGCATGTTGGTGACTTTCCTAGTATATAAATATAACTAGTGTCTATTTTCCTTTAATGTAGTCAAAGCCTTTCAGATAGTCATCTATTGGTATGTACTACTTTACATTAAATAAGCGATATTTCAATTCTCCGTCTGATATTTGGTCTTTTTAAAAGCCACCTAAATTCCCTTTTATTGTGATGCTTGGGGTTAAATCATGCTAGCAGGAAACACACTTCATTGTCTCCACATGCCTGCTCTATTATAAGTCCAAGTGGCATTATTGTGTCTTAATGAGCTTCATTTATCTTATTAATTGACCAGCAATTCTGAGGACCACATGATGTGCAGATAAGTATCACACTGTGGGTGTGGTGGGGCATGCCTGTAATAACAGAGACTCAAGAGGCTGAGGCAGAAGGATCTGAAGTTTGAGGTCAGCCTCAGCAAATTAGTGAGGCCCTAAACAACTTAGTGAGATACATATATATATATATGCATACATATATACGTGTGTGTGTATATATATCTGAAACAGATTTCCTTACCTGTGACATTCTTGCAAAGTACACAAATAAAAGAACCCATGAAAAAATTGACAAAGGATCAATCATGGAAGATTAATCAAAGAGAAATGGAAGAGAAATGGAAATAAATTATAGGAGTTGCAAGAGAACAGGTTCCTGTGGGGAGAATTTGGAAATGGAAGTAGAGATGGAATATCAAGAGAGGATAGATAATAGAGAAAATGAACATTGAAGCAGGTATTGGTATTTGGGGGAGCTAGAGGATAAGAAGGATGATGCTTAGGGGAAGAAAGTTGTTAAACTATGCCAAAAGACATAGAAAGGAAAACAAATGGAATTCCTAGGAAAAAAAGTGAAGAGACTATTTTGTCTTATAGTGGTTTGTGTATATAGTAGGAAGCAAAACCAGCAATAAGGCTTCTTGCCTGACATAAGCTGAGAAGCTTTCTGCCAAATCCTTTCACCATGATGTTTCTGCTGTGGAGCTGGCTAAGCAAGACTGAATACTCTGAAAACCATGAGTCAAAGTAAGTCTTTCCTCCTCTAAGTTGTTGTCAGTTATTTTGGTCACAGTGACCAGAAGCTGACAAACACACAGGTGGCACATAGGAGCCTACAATAGAGTGTTAGCTATAAAAACAGCAAGGAAGACAAGGCTGAAAGAGAAGTTATGAAGAAATCAAAGCCAGAATAAGTAAGAGGAGCCTGAATCATTTTTTCAGGGAAATTGTGAGTTCAGTTTTAAGATGCCAAGTTTGAGATGAAAATGGGACATCTCAGTGTGGCTGATGGTTATTTTGGATAAAGAAACAGAATCCAGGGAAACTAAAAACAAGAGGCAGATTTTAGAGTTGACTTTTGAGGTTTCTATGAAAATTTGGAAGCAAAGCTCAGTTAACAATTACCTATTAAGTTCCCTATAATGCTAAATTCCTTTATAATGTTTTTATTGAAAAAATCTACCCTTCCTGATAGAAGGGTAGCTCTAGCTGCCTGGAAAATACATGCATGCTGTAGTTTTCAAATTCATCACTATGACTATAACATCAGCTCCAAGTATGTGCTATTGACAGTAGAATATCAGAAAGATTTTTATGAATTCACATTTGTGATAATAACATATTCCTATGTGACAGGGACAAGTTTTCCTTTTCAGAGCACTTATCCCAATATCATCTATGATTCACATACCTTGTGTTCATTCATTGGTTCTTAAGGAGTAATTACCATATGTTCTTCATTGTTTACTCATGATACATGAAAAAGATTAATATTTCACCTTCTCTTTCATCTCTTGCTAAATATCCTGTTTTTATGTACTTACTTGGTCCTTACTATTTATAATAAAAGCACTATTGAATTAATAAAGAATATGACCAACCATGGTGGTGCACACTTAAGAGGCTACAGCAGGAGGATTACAAATTCAAAGTTAGCCTCAGCAAGGACTTATGCAACTTAGCAAGACCTTGTCTCAAAATCAATCAATCAATAAATAAATAAATAAATATGACTGGGGATGTGGCTCAGTGGTTAAGCACCCTGGATTCAATCCCTAGTACCCAAAACCAACAGTAACAACAACAACAACAAAAACAACAACAACAAAGACAGACCAAAAAAACCTGCAAAAATAATACAGAATATGATAGATAATAATAATACAGAATAATACAGAATAAGGTAGATCTCATTTAGACTTAAAATTTCTGAAATCCAAAGTACTAAAAGGAACTGATTGTTTTCTATTCCTTTGTCTTACAACTTACAACATTTACTATTAATATTAGATACTGATGATACTGGATATATTCCAGAATTGTGCAAAAACTGTATTTTGCTCAAGGAAACTAAATAAAATTTAAACTCTTTTATATCCTATTGTGTAAAAATGTGTGTGGCAGGAGTTCCTTATTTGACTATCATCTTAAAATTGATAATCCCATTTCTAATCTTAAGTATCATAGAACAATAGGATCCATGCCAAACTGTTAGAGTGAAGGATTAAATACTCATGCAAATCCTTTATCACTTTTACCAGAGAGAGAATCTGTTCATTTTCCCCTTGAAAGCAGACTGGCCTTGTAACCAGACCTGACAGATAGGGAGTGTCAAGGTAACCTTGTAAAACTGCTGAGGTTATATGCTACAAGGCCTGGAGTTTCCACCTTTGGCACTTGATAATCTACGTACTATAGGCTAGACACCATGGAAGATGCCTGACTTCTGTGAGACCACCATGTAGTACGTAAGTGAATCATCCACAGGATCCAGCACTTAGGAAGTGAAGTTAAAAACAGAAAGAATGACAACTTCTCTGACTACTTGGTATTCTGAATATCAGCTAAAAAGTGAGTAGGAGTTTATTTTTAGGTAAAAATGAATTTTTGAGTAACTATTTCTCAACTTATATATCAGCACAGGTTTGTATTTCATAGTAAAACTTGTTCTGCCAATTTATGATGGTTCTTTTAGTATTTAGAAAATGGCATTTCATTTTTTTATTAATTTTAAAAATATTTTGTTTTAATTAGTTATACTGACAGTAGAATGCACTTTGATACATCATATATAATGGCATATAATTTTTCATTCTTCTGGTTATACATGATGTAGGATCCCAATAGTCATATAGTTACTTATGTACATAAGGTAATAATGCCTGATTCATTCTACTATCTTTTCAATCCTCATACCCCCTCCACTTCCTTCACTTACCTCTACCTGATCTAAAATAACTCTGTTTCTCCCTAGTCACCCCCATTGTGAATTAGCATCCACATGTAACAGAAAACATTTGGCCTTTAAGCCAAAACATTTGGGATTGGCTTATTTCACTTGACATGATATTCTCCAGCTCTATCCATTTATCAGCAAATGCCATAATTTCTTCTTTAAGGTGGAATAATATTCCATCATATATATATATCACATTATATTATATATATCATATATATATATCACATTATTTTTTATCCATTCATCTGTTGAAGGGTTGGTTCACCTAGATTATTGGTTCCATTGTTTTAGTTATTGTGAAATGATCTCCTATAAACATTGATGTGGTTGTGTCACTATAGTATGCTAATTTTAAGTCCTTGGATATCAACTGAGAAGTAGGATATCTGGGTCAAATGGTGAATTCATTCCAAATTTTCTGAGGAATCTCCATACGGCTTTCCAGAATGGCTGCACAAATTTGCATTCCTACCAGGAATGTATGAGTGTATGTTTTCCCCACATCCTTGCCAACATTTATTGTTTGTATTCTTGATATTTGCCATTCTGATTGGGTGGGATGAAATCTTAGAGTAGTTTTCATTTAGATTTCTCTAATTGTTAGACATGATGAACATTTTTTCATATGTTTGTTGATTGAATGTATTTCTTCTTCTATTAGTGTCTGTTCAGTTCCTTTGTACATGTATTGATTGGGTTATTTGTTTTCTTGGTGTTAAGGTTTTTGAGTTCTTTAGATATCCTGAAGATTAATGCTCTACCTGAGGTTCATGTGGTAAAGATTTTCTCCCATTCTGTAGGTTCTCTCTTCACATTATTGATTGTTGCCTTTTCTGAGAAGAAATTTTCTTTTTTATTATAGCAATTTTTTATTTGTTCTAATTAGGTATACATGACAATAGAATGCATTTTGATACAATGTACACAAATGGAGCGTAACTTCTCATTCCTCTGGCTGTACATGGTGCTGAGTCACACCAGTAGTGCAATCCTACACGTATATAGGGTAATAGTATCTGTCTCATTCTACAATCCTTCCCATCCCCACCATCCCAGCTGACCCCTTACTCACTTCTGCATAATCCAAAATTCCTTCAGTTTTCCCTACCCTCTGTCAATCTATGGATCAGCATCTGATTATCAGAGAAAACATTTGGACTTTGGGTTTTTGGGATTGGCTTATTTCACTTAGTATGATATTCTGTAGTTGAGAAGAAGTATTTTTAATTTGAATTCATTCCATTTATTCATCCTTGATTTTACTTCTTGTGCTTTTGGATTCTTGTTCAGGAAGGCAGATCCTGAGTTGACATGGTGAAGATTTGGACCTACTTCATCTTATATTAAGCTCAGTTCTCTGGTCTATTGCCTAAGTGTTTGATCCACTTTGAGTTGAGTTTCATGCAGTGTGAGAGATGAAGGTTAAATATAATTTTGTTACATGTGGCTCTCTGTTTTTCCCAGCACCATTTATTGAATAGAGTTTCTTTTTCTCCAGTGAATGTTTCTGGCTAGTTTCTTTGCCTAGTAGGAGATAACCAGTTATCTGGGTTGCCTCTTTGTGCTATTGATCTACATGTCTGTTTTGGTGCCAATACTATGCCGTTTTTGTTATTATGGCTCTCATAGTAAAGGTTTGTAACTACTTTTTTTAGATTGATACCCAAGTATTTTATTTCTTTTGAGCTATTGTGAATGGGACAGTTTTCCTAATTTCTCTTTCAGTATTCATCACTGCCGTATAGAATTGCATTTTGATTTATGAGTGTTGATTTAATATCCTGCTACATTGCCAAATCCATTCATGAGTTTTAGACATTTTCTGGTGGAATTTTTTGGTTCTGCTAAATGTAGAATGATGTTATTGGCAAATAGTGATAGTTTGTATCCCTTTAATTTCTTTCCTGTCTAATTGCTCTGGCAAGAGTTTCAAGGATGATGTTGAATAGAAGTGGTTAAATAGGGCATCCTTGTGATCTCGTTTTTAGAGAGAATGCTTTCAATTTTTGCCATTTAGAATGATATTGGCCTTGGGTTTAACAGATATAGCTTTTACAATGTTGCTATATGTTCCTACTGTCCCTAGTTTTTCTAGTGTTTTGAACATGAAAGGGGGCTTTTCTTGATTGGTAGGCTTTTGATAGTGTTTTCCATTTCATTACTTGAATTGATATTTTTAAATAGTGCATGTCCTGATTCATTTTGGATACATCATACGTCTCTAGAAATTTGCCGATGTCTTCAATATTTTATATTTTATTGGAGTATAAATTTTCAAAATAGTTTCTAACTATTTGCTGTATTTCAGTTTCATTTGTTATGGTATCCCTTTTTCATCATGTATTTTAGTAATATGAGTTTTCTCTCATTTTCTCTTCATTAGTTTGTGTATGTGTTTATCAATTTTATTGACTTTCTCAAAGAAACAACTTTTTGTTTTGTTAATATTTTCAACTGTTTCTTTTGTTTTAATTTAATTGATTTCAGCTCTAATTTTAATTATTTCCTATCTTGTACTGTTTTTGATGTTGATTTGTTTTTCTTTTTCTAGGGCTTTAAGATGTGACTTTTTATTTATTTTTTATTTGTGATTTTTTATTCTTTTATTCTTTTTATTCTTTCAGACTTTTTATTCTTTTAATGAATGAGTTCAATGCAATGAACTTTCCTCATAGCACTGCCTTCATGGTGTCACAGAGATTTTGATATGTTGTATCACTATTCTCATTTATCTCTAATTATTTTTTGTTTCATCTCTGATTTCATCTTCTTTCCATTTATTATTAAATAGTGTATTATTTAGTCTCCAGGTAATTCAGTAGCTTCTATTTTTCGTTCTATTACTAATCTAATTTTATTCCATTATGATCTGATAGAATGCAGGGTATTATCTCCATTTTTCCATTTTTTTGTATTTACTAACAGTTGTCTTGTGGCATAAGATATGATCTATTTATAGAAGGGTCCATGTGCCTCTGAGAGGAACGTGTATTCACTCATTGATGGATGAAATGTTCTATATATGTCTATTGAGTCTAAATTATTGATTGTATTATTTAGATCTAGAATTTCTTTGTTTAGTTTTTGTTTAGAAGATCTATCGAGTAGTGAAAGTGGTGTATTACTGGGTTGTGGTATCTTTGATTCTTCAATTTAAGAAGGGTTTGTTGAATGTATGCAGATGCTCCATTTTTGGGGTCATAAATATTTATGATTGTTATATCTTGTTAATATATAATTCACATAAGCAGCATGAAATGTCCTTTTTTGTACCTTCTGATTAACTTTGGCTTGAAGACCACTTTATCTGATATGAGGATAGAAACCCCTGCTTGTTTACAGGATCTATGTGAGTGCTATTTTTTCCCCCTTCCTTTCACCTTCAGACTGTGGATTATTTTGTCTATGAGGTGAGTCTCTTAGAGACAGCATAGTTTTAGGTCTGTTTTTTAAATCCAACCTGCCAATCTATGTCTTTTATTGGGGGGCGGCGGTGTGGGGGAATGAACCCAGGGGTACTCAGCCACTGAATCACATGCCTAGCCCTATTTTGAATTTTATTTAGACACAGGGTCTCACTGAGTTGCTTAGCATCTCACTTTTGCTGAGGACTGGTTTTGAACTCTCAATCATCCTTCCTCAGCCTCCTGAGTCACTGAGATTACAGGCATGCACCAGGGCACCAGGTCAGTCTATGTCTTCTGATTGATGAGTTTAGACTATTAACATTCAAGGTTATTATTGAGATATGATTTGTAATCCTGGTCATTTTGATTTATTTCTAGTTTTTAATTTGACTTCATTTCTCCTTTGATTAACTATTCCTTTAGTGTTATTCCTCTCTTTGCAAATTTTCACTTTTTTTTCCCCTAACTTCATCCTCATGGAATATTTTGTTGTGAATGTCCTTGTAGTGCAGGCTTTCTACTTGTGAATTATTTTAACTTTTTTTTTTAATTATTGAAGGTTTTTATTTCATCTTCAAATCCAAAACTTAATTTTGCTGGATATAAAATTCTTGGTTGACATCCATTTTCTTTCAGAGATTGAAATATGGTTTTCCATGACCTCCTAACTTTGAGGGTCTGGGTTAAGAAATCAGTTGATATCCAAATGAGTTTCTCCCTATATGTAACTTGAATTTTTTTTCTTATGGCCTTTAAGAATTTCCCCTTATTCTGTGTTTTAGTCATTCTCATTATAATGTGTCTTGGTATGGGTACACTGCAATTTCGTACATTTAGGGTCCTCTAATCCTTTTGTATTTGACTTTCCATTTCAACCTTTAGGTTTGGGAAATTTTCTGATATGATATCATTAAAAAGATTGTGCATTCCTTTGGTTTTTATTTCCACTCCTTCATCTATCTCAATAACATGGTCTTTTCATGTTATCCCATAATTCTTGGATGTTCTGTTCATGCTTTATCATCTTCTCTGTATGTTCAACTCTATTTTCAAGATTGTACATTTTGTTTTTATTGCATGAGTTTCTGATTTTCATGAGGTCTAGTCTGTTGGTGATGCTTTCTATTGAATTTATAATCTGGTTTATTGATTCCTTCATTTGAGAATTTCTGCTTACTTTTCTTTCACAATCACTCTTTTTTGAAGTAATCTTTCACTTCCTGAGTTTTTTCTTTATTTTCACTCTTTATACTATCTTTTGCTTCAAAGATCAGTTTATCCATGTACATTCTAAATCTCCTTCTAGATCCTATCAAGATTTCCACAGTTTTTCTCATAACAAATAGAAACAACACATTCAATTATTGTTTACACTATACACAGCAAATTTTCTAAAAGGGTTTCTAATTCCAAATGTTGGATAAAGAGAGAACAGAAGTGGTATAGGACATAATGTTCATGAGAGAGAAGAGTAGCCAAAAGCAAAAATCTATAGTAAGAGTGGAAGAGGAATTGACAGAGACTGTTAGTGGGAGCAAAGTTAGAGAATCAAGGAAAAATATATACAATAAAAAATTAAAAATATAAAAATACACAACCAAACTGCAAAATATCATCCATACACCACAGTCCTCAATGAACTGATGCATAAAAATACTGCATCCCCAAAATAGTACAAATGATAGAGAAGAGAAAAAAAATTATTTAAAAACAATAACAACAACAACAACAACAACAACAACAACACAACTCAATGGAAAAGTGAACAACTGGTTGCTTCAGAGTTCAGAGTGTTTTCAGTCCTGCCTCTGATTCTTCATGGGATTACCAGGCCCAAAGCAGCCCACGCAGACCCAGTCACTATCCTGCTGATCTAGGTTTCAGATACCCCAGACTTGACCACAGTGCAGTCCCAAAATCTTAACACTGTTCCAGTTTGCAGAGAGGTGACCAGGGATGTGCTCACGTAGAGGAACCACCCTGAGAAGAGCTATAGGATGGTGGTCACCAGCACTCCCAGCAGGAAGACTACAGGTGCAGCCAACCCTGCAGGCACTCTGACAGTAGACCTCCAGGTCCCCGCCCAGTGTCCCCAGAGATGAATGTGTCCCAGTATGGTGGTGACAAACTGGTTAGCAACCTGATCCCCCAGGTGCTGGCAGGCATCCAAGTTGGAGCAGCAGTGGGTGGCAGGTCACTGGCAGCGGCAGCACCTGTGGTAGCAGTGCCTGGAAGAGAAGACCTCCAGGGGTGTGTCTGTGGTAGCAGTGTAGGTAGCAGTCATGCCTGGAAGGAAGAGTTCTGGGTGGCAGTAGCAGCGGCATTGGGGTCAATGGCGCAGGAGATAGCGACATTGGGGGCATTGGTTCTCATATTGGGAATGGAAACTAAGTGAATGAAAAATTACATGGTGGAAGAGAAGTCAAGCGTATCACCAAACATTGCTGTCCATATGTTTTGCACTCTGTTCTGTATGAGTACCTCACATGTTCTGCCTGTAGAAATGTCCTACAATAAAAACCTTCATAAAAACTTAAATCACAACAATAGTCCAAATGTATCTCTGTTGAAACTTTGCTTTCAATTCTTATATTTACTTTTCATTTCCTCCTATGATACAAATACCAGGGTCATCATTCTAGATCATTCTATGAGTGCCTTTGTTATTTCAATTTTAAACATGTATATGCTATTCTTTTTTGCAAATGCTATTACTCTGAGGATGTTTTCATTTTGAAGGTTACCAACTTAAAGAGTAATGTCTAATATTTTAAAAATTAAAACTAACAAGTGCTATGATTAAAACACAAATAAAAATGACTAGATAATACCTAGAGTTCATTACTTCAGAGCTGCATTCCAAATAACTTAAAAAGAAAACTCTTCAGTGAAAGAATTGAAATTTAGGGAAAAAAATAGATCATGAGAGACATTTGTTAATGGGGTAGTAGCTTTGATGTTCCTGTCCTAGAATTCCATTTTTAAGTTGTCATATATACCCTGTAGTTAATTTGTTTTTGTCAGTTTGCAATATTAAGAATCCTTGAGTTTAATATGTTTTGAAACACTACTCTGTAACCTCGAATGATAAAATTTGCAAAACCTAATATGCAAAGAAGTTTCATTTCTGACCAAGGCTATGCTGGTACAAGTGACATTAATTCTATGTCAACATTTTGCTAAAAATTAAAACTGACAGGTTTTAAACTGACAGGCACAAATAAAAATGTTTTTAAAAATGGGGGGTCTTATTTTGAAGATTTAAAAAATTAGTGAATGAAAATACAGTCAGGCCTCAGATATCAATTAGAACACGAAATAGAAATATATCAGGGACTCAAGATAGTCTCATTTATGTTTCTCAATCTTTATCTGTAATTTTCTTTTTAGTTTATTAACCTGCTGTTTTTTCTTTATAATTTTGTTCAAGTCTTAGGCAAATTGTGGTACAGTCCCTTTCTGATCATATAAGCACAAATCAAATTCGAGCTCTTAGAAATCATTCACTTAAATCAGTTGCAAATCTTGGGGAATGAACTTGGATTGTCTTGGATCAGATCACCAGGTTTTAATTGTGGCCTTTGTGATTGAATCATTTTACTGACACTTCATTCAAAGTCAATTCCTATGTTTTGGGGGAACAGATGTAAATTTAATAGAAAAAATGGTATTGTTGGCTTGGGCTGCAGTCAACTCAAAGGGGGTTTCCTTTTGTTCACTATTAGTAGAAACCTGAAAACCATTTTGATTTGTGCAGTATATGGATATCCTTTTGCCTATCATTCTAAGAATATTTCTGATGCCTTCTTCCTTTATTATTAAGGTTTCATTTGGAGAGAAGTGACCTATTTGATTTCTAGCTGAGAAAGCATGTAATTAAATAACACCCTTGGGCTCATTCTATTTTCTTGCTTTATCATGAAATGAGAAGGAAAGGTCTCCTGAAGGAGAATTAAAGAAATGCAGATATATAGAAAAAGATAGCTTAGTTTTTCCTCTCAGGATAATTCATTTCCTACAAAGTAAATAATTGTAATGTACTATAGGACTTTGGGAAAATACTATCTAAGCAATATGAATGCCATAATGTCTTTAGTGAAGTCTAATTCAAACAAAAAGTAGAATTATTAGGTTATTTTCCATTGTTGACCCTTCATTGTTGTTATTAATATCATATTTATTATCATAATCACTACTTCTAAAAGAGTAATACTATTTAGCTAGAAATAAACTAGATTCTTGAAATTATCTAAACAAATAAGAATTTTAAGAGTCTTTTTACATTAACATGGATATAGTGGGATTACAAGAGAAAATATGTTAAAAATGAAAGTGAAAGATTTAAAATAAAGTAAAAATTCAAATATTAAGATTTTTAATATATCATACTATACTGTTATAATTTATAACTTAAGTTCTGATTTATAACTTAAATTCAGTTAAGTAAGTAGAATATATTACTTCTAATTTTGAAATGTAAGGCACTTTAAATTTGCTTTGTAAACCAATGGTGTCATAAAATTAGTTATTAGGATATTACTATAGCTACAAACATAAATTATTAAGAAACAGTACAATAGTGTATGATTTAATTGTTATTTATTGCACATTTAATATTGTAAGTCAATGACATCAAAAAACTGAAAATATACAACATATGTGAATTACTATGAAGTATTAAAATAGAAAATACATTCATTATATAAATTTAGGAGGGAAAAGCTAGCAAACAAATGCTAAAGAACTTAAAAGTTCTGTTCCAAAGTACAGACTCACATTGTAATTGACAAGATGCCCTTAAAATATTGAAAAACTTCTGAATGTTTAGATGGTCATATTTGACTTTTATCAATTGATACCAAGTTGAAAGTGGTGGAAAAATTTAGGGAAGCTATGATTTACTGATGAAATAAAGATTGTTTTAGGCTAATTGATACAGAGTTTGTAGTTTGGCTTACTTGAGAGGTTGATGCAGATTATGGATCAGTTTTATTTGTATAAACGGTCTCAGCATTGTGCATTTGTGTATTTGGTCACTCATTACTTAGGCAAGATATAGATAGATAAATATATAGATAAATATAGATAGAGCTATCAATATAGTTGTTATAATAAATATCCAGAATAATAAATTTAACACTATAGGTAAGGCCAATTATTTATTGTTTAGATGGTTGGATCTTCAGATATGAACATCTGCTTTATAAGGATGGAAAGAAATTCACTGATAGAAGTATATTTAGTTGAATACATCAAAAATGAGCATATTTAGATCACACAGACTTGTAAGAAAAGGAAAACAAAATGTAGAGAAATTTCACAGAATCATGACATAGCTTGAATTCTTTTGACCAAAGAAATGAGGTAATTCAATAAGCGAATAGAAGTAAAATTACTTTAATAGCATAGCCAAAATTTAAGGAAATGCTGAACATGCTAATGCACCCCACTCATGGCCAAACTCCTCCCCTTATGACACAACATGATAAGTACATGAAGTAACTAGATATATAGATGGAACCACTTTTCATCTATCTCTCTGTAAAGGCACTAAAGAAGATTTTGGGACACTTTAAGCATAAAGACAAATTAGTGAAGACTTTAAAATAATGTTAGTTGAGAAAATGTCTTCATGTTAGTGAGTGATTCTGGATTTTGAATCCACTTTCTCTTCCACATACTCTGGTTCAATGAATATGATTATGACTATATTTACATGTTGTCTTTTGTTTTAATTACTGGCATTCATGCCTAAAAACAAATTGAAAGAATGCATTATAGGCAAGCTGGAGATACAGCTCAGTTGGTAGAGTACCTGGCTTGCAAGCACAAAGCCCTGGGTTCAATTCCCAGCACTACAAAAAAAAAAAAAAAAAAAAAAAAAAGCATTATATATCTTCGAATAATTAGGAAAGAATATATATTTTGGATGTACTCACCATAAAGAAATGATAAAATTTAAGGTTATGAATATATTAATTAACCTGAGTTCATTATTACTCAATGTAAACATGAATCAAAATATTACATCATACCTCATAAAAATGTACAAATATTATTTTTAAATCAAAGAATTAATAAGATGAATAAATTTTTAAAACATTGAAGAAGGTCATTTGCTTTATTTGCTATAGGAAGTGTACAGTGTTATAGAAAATTTAAGCAGACAATTATTTGGACTGCCCTCATCATCCTTACTATCATTCAGGTTTCACTGCGGAGATATTAGGGGTAATGAAGAATAATCAAAATTTACTTGCAAGTTTTTACTAAATATATATAACATTAAGTGCAGTTATGATCAAAAAGTTTATTAGTCAATATTATATAAGAATCAAGTGTCTTCCTTAAGGACAACTTACTACCACTATATGTAAGATATGATCCCTATATTCATTGAGTGTGTATTTATTATGGAAGAGTAGACATGTGCATGATAACTCTCAGAAAAGGTTGAGTGTAATAGTACCATAAAGGTACCATTAAGTCACATACTTTTTGGTGCAGATAGTATGTATTTTCACTTGAAATCAAAGATTGCATGGATTAACATGGCCATATGGTGTGTTTAAGATTGAACTGCAAGTTGAAGAACAGAAAAAAAAAAAAAAAGTATTGAAAAAAATAGTAAAGGAACAGGGAAAAGACATTTTTTTTTTTTTTTAACAAGGAAGTCAGTGATCAAAACAACAGAAGGTAGAAACTTCTTTGGAATTAGTACAGATTTTTCTGAGACAAAATGTGTGCAACTTTGTGTTAGCTTTCTGTCCCTGTGACAAAATATGTGAGAAAAATAGATTAAAGGAGAAAAGATTTTGACTCACAGTTTTAGTGGTCATTTGACTTCATTTTTTCTGGCCTGTCCTGATGCAGAACATCATGGCAGTGAGGGTGTGGCAGACCAAAGCTGCTCACATCATCATGGCCAGGAAGCAGAAAGAGCTAGGAGCTGGGAACAAGCTAGAACCTCCAGCTGAGTATAGTGATGCCTGCCTGTAATCACAGCTACTTGGGAGGCTGAGTCAGGAGGATTTCAAGTTAGAGCCACCCTGGGCAAATTAGCAAGACCTGGTCTCAGTGAAAATAACACAAAGGACTGGGGCTATAACTCAGTGGAAGATCATGCTGGGTTCAATCTCCAATGCCAGTAATTAAAACAAGGAAGACAATGTAAATATGCAGTCTTAAGAGAAAGGAGAAGGTGAAAGGAAGAGGAGCAAGGGGGAAAGGAGAGGAGGGGAGAAGAAGAGGAAGCGGGAGAGGAGAAGGAGGAGAAGAAGGAGATGTAGCCTTTAAGGACACATCCCCTGGCCTACATCCTCCAACTAGCCTCTTCCTCCTGAAGTTTTCACAACCAAGTTGGGGCTTAATGATCAACACATCAGCCTTTGGGGACATCCCAGGTTCAAACTATGACAACTTTAAAAGATAAAGACTGAAAAAGTAATTAAATATAATGTGGGAAGAAAAAATATAAGGTAAGACTGAAACATGAATGTCCTCAGAAAGACTCCTAATTATTCTGGAATTACTGAGGTGACATGGCTTTCTAAAACTTTCCTCTGTATGAATACACTGACATGATAATAATCCTCTATGTGCTTAATGTCTAATTTAAGGGTTGAAAACCTAGATAGACCCCAAAAGTCACAAAAGAGGTAGAGTAGCATTCATCTTTTAAGAAACACACTTTGCTGACTGTAATTCATGCTTCTGCTATAACAAAATTATTGGAATCTAATCTTTTCTCCAAATACTCTTATCCCTTTTCTACTTTAGATTTAAAATGATTAACAAATTTAATTTTATATAGAACAATTGGTTTAAATACTGCTTTAAATATACATTGTTTTACTATTTGAATGGAAAAATACAAAAAGATACAAATCCATGATGACCATAAGTTTCTAGGCCCCCAGGTACTGTCTTATTTCTAAAGGATGTAATATGAGGTATTTCCTGTGGTATAAAAGAATTTTGTTTATAAAGTTATTGCCATCAAGGTAAGCTTGTCTAGAATTATTTTGCTGGGTTTCAATCCTGAGTGAGTTGGTTTATTAACCACAATTATGGAAACAAAATATAATTACAAATAATGATTGTTTTGGAAATAGCAGCATCAGTTAATGGCCAATCACTGTTCAATTTTCATTTGTGTTACTCATTTTATGACAAAAGTTCAGGGGAAGAGAATGAAAAGCAATAATGCATTTTTCCATTTTTATATCTTAAATTAAAAGTAAAAACTGTAAGTCTTCTCAATGAGATTTTTGAAAATTTAATCATAGATGTCCAAAGGTACATTAAGGTAAGAAGAGCTATATATTTTTTCTGGAGTATACTGCAATGACAAGGACTTTTGAAATTTTGGCTTATAGGATTATCTGAATTATTCTGGACTAACATTTCATTTTACAACCCAAATTAATTGAGGAAAATAAGATTAATATTTTTATTAATGAGTGTCAGTTCTTTGCTTTTCCTGAGCTCTAAGTAGTTTAACTTCTTTCTGAAATCTCTGGCCAACTGATCTTTAATGTTTTTAAGCCATCCTGATAATTCTCCCTATGTCATACATTATCACTAACATTTCTTTTTTGAAATATTGGATTTTTGTTTATCTGGCTGGAAATCTTCATTTACCATTAGCTGAACTTTAAGGTGGGTATGGTACAGTTGAGGATGGCCACTGCTCAGAGGGAATGTTTTCAGTTTCAACAGAGACATCTTTCAAAACAGATATGGAAGAAATGAAATGGAGCATATTATGTTATGTGCAAATATGAATATGTCACAATGAATCCCACTGTAATATATAATGAACTAATGAAAATATAAAAGTAGAAATGACAGGGTCCACCTATTTGAGATTTTCCCCTCCTTTATTTCTACTCCCATTGAAACTTTCTATCTCTACCAGTTTTTCTTCTAAGGCTACCTGCTCTGAAGTATTTTTAACTTCTAAGATGAAAACAAAATTATTTGCTAAATGATCATTTTCTTCTCATATAAGAATATGGAGAAATGTGCCTTGCCCATATTTAAGAAATGATTCTCTTTTTGTTTTTGTGGTTATGTCTGCAAAACTATGCTTTGGAACTCAGTTACCTAGATATTGAAATCCATATTTTTCTACAAGGAAGGAATACACACAATGTTATTTTAAAGATATCTGTAATGGAAACCTGTGGGAGGGAGAATTATTTTATAATACACTATATCCCATTGTCAGCAGGAATCAAAAGAAGAATCTTCAGAAAAATAAGTAGCTTAGTTTCTTAGCAATTTTTCCCCATTCTCTCTCTATATGTATATATATTTCATTTTTATACAAACCCAAATATTGTGGCCAATATAGATATGTATGACAATTCTACAGTTCCCATATTATCCATCCTTCCGTGTTTGCTTATGGTAACAAATTTCTCTACAGTTGGGAATAGCAGCTTCTTTGTGTCTTTTTTTTTCACTCACAGAGGTGCAGACTCCTAAAGTCCATTTGTAAAGATAATGCCTTTCCTCAAGGGAATGGAGAATGGTTTATCTCAAAATGTGACAACACACTACTTCTTTAATCATTCTCTCTACATCATTTAAATCTCATCTTTGGCCACACTGTTTTCCCTGCTGTTTCCCAACACAGCAGGTATGCTTTCCAGAGATCCAACCTGCTTCTTCCATCTATCTCAGATGTTCTTTCCAAGGTATTTTCATTATTCATTATCTTGTCTACATTAGATTTTTATTGAAAGAACAACTTCTAAGAAAGGACTGTTCTACCATTCACTCTAAGTTAAGTCCACCTTGCAACCACATACTTTCTATTTCCTTTACATGTTTTTTGCTTCATATTTCATATTGTATTTAGTAATTTTTTCACTTGTATTTTCTGAGTCTTTCTTTCCCTACCATGACCAGAATATAAGATACATGAGTATGAACATTAGAGTTTGTTTTTAAAAAAATACTCTTTATAGATAATTATTTGAATAATCAGTAACTTATCTTAAGGAGTTGTTGGGGAAAACAGAGAAGACAGCATAGACAATCTCTGTGTATAACATCTAGTGTATAGTAGAATCTGTATTATGAAGGCAATTCCTTGAAACACCAATGATGAGATCCTGCTTTAGGACACAGAGGTGGGCATTTAATCATTTCAGAGAAGGAAGCACACTTATATCCCTGCTCACCTAAGAGACATTTGATGGGGAAGTGAATAGTGGAGTTGTTTAATTTTCTGCTTACATAAACAGAAGGTAATTTTGTTTTAACTTAAGAAGCTCTAAATTACCACTTAGATTTCATATTTTGATGGTGATTTTTGTAAAATAATTACTGCCTACATTTCCATTAAATTAAACATTGTGTTATGGAAGCACATGCCATTCCATTTTGACTTGGAAAGAGTAAATAACAATTTTAAAAAATTTGAGATTAATGTAACAAAAGCTTATACTGAATATGTTACAAAAAACTTATATTCAGTCTTCATTATATAACATAAGTGACTATGGTGAGAATTCTTAAACAGATTTTTTTTAAAAAAACTGTCAGTTTGCTGGGCAAAGTAGCTCATAACAGGCGTTATCCCAGTGACTCAGAGGCTGAGGCAGAAGGATCACAAGTTCAAGGCCAACCTCAGAAATTTAGTGAGGTCCTAAGCAGTTTAGCAAGAGCCTATTTCAAAATGAAAATAAATAAGTAAATGAAAGGGATTGGGGATGTAGCTCACTCGTTAAGCACCCATGGGTTCAATCCCCAGTTTAAAAAATAAACAGCTATTTAAAAGAAAATGTATGTAGGTGAAGTCTAATTAACAGTTCTTTCTATAAAGATCATTTGAAGTAGTTATTTACCATTTGTTATATGTTTTATGAAATGGAAAATTAAGTAAAACTTTGTTTACATTTAGAATGAATATTCCTCATCTTTACACTGGTAAATGGTGAAAAAAAAGAGAAATAGGATAAAGAAAAAGTAACAATTATTTGAATGCCACAAATTATCTTCTTAGCAAATTAAAATGTTTAACACACAGAAATTATATTTTTCTTCTTAAAATTTGCACTCAAAGTTTTTGTGGGGTAATGCCATGATAAGAATTAATTTAAAAACTCACAAACTCATACAAGGGTATTTAAAATATATATTATTTTCTTTTAAATACTTTGGGGTTAGAGGTATGTCCCAAAGGTAGAGTTCTTGCATACATACTCCAGATGCTGTGTGTGATCCCCAGAACTATGACAAAACACAACAAAACATCTTACTTAGGTATTCTTAGAAAATGCTAGGCCAGCTCCTCTAAGTACCTTCAGGTTGTAAATATGCTCAAATCCTTACAGCATCTAATCTGACTCTGGTATGCTCCAAATGCTTAGAAAATATATTTCTTATGATTTATTGAGTTGTTAAAAGAAATCTTTTGATATTATATTCATAATACAATTCTCATTATATTAGCTCTGTTTATATATATCTATACACACACTATATATATGCATGTAACTTACATATATATATAGCATGTATTCTTTATTCTCATTCTCTTTCACAAAAATATGAAGACAATTATTATTTGCATAATGAATATATATTTGCACATTGAAAAGTTTTAATTATTTGTTGTTTATTGAATTATCTGCTATCTTTGGGTAGACTAATTACTACCTAAAGAACAAGTTATGTACCTCTTTAAAAATATTTATAAGATTAAATAACTATGTATGAGGCTTATTTATTTTCCATTACTAGTGTTGTGAAATAGGTAATGAAAATACAATCAAACTTTCTTTTTCTATTAGAAAGGTATTTTGAGAAAAAAAACTTTTTGTAGGAAACATATCACAGCATATTCTAAATCTTGGAAACCCAGAAAAGAAACAAATATATGTTTCTATTATTATGGATTGGATTTGTAAAGAAAAGTCTTAAAGGCTTGAGAATTGAACAGTACCCTCTCCACATGTAGCTGACAAGAGCTGTGGGGGAATGTGTTCTTACGTCGAACATTTTTTTTTTTTTTAGTATGGCATTTTCTGCATTGCATTTCCACAATAACCAGGATAAAGATTGGCTACAATAACTTTTTCAAAAATTATCTTCTAAGCTGTGTTCAGTGGCATATTCCTATAATCCCAGCAGCTCTGGAGGATGAGGCAGGAGAATCGAGAATTCAAAGATAGCCTCAGCAACTTAGTGAGGCCCTAAGCAACTCAGTGAGACCCTGTCTCTAACAAAATATAAAAAAGTGGATGTGGCTCAGTGGTTAAATGTCCCTGGGTTCAATCCCTGGTTAAAAATAATAATTAATAAATAAATAAATTGCTGAATTGGCAGTCATTTTATTTTAGGACCTTGCAAGATGCCCATCTGTTATTTCCTTTGTTAATATGACTTAGTTAATTTGTCATTCCTGTGAATGTGAATTGCAGTTTTCTACTACTTTTAAGATTTTTGGTTTGACTTTTGACTAAGGGAGGACAATTGCCAAGTTTGAGGTTAGCCTCAATAAATTTAGTGAGGACCTGAACAATTCAGTGAGACAGTGTCTCAAAATAAAAAAATAAGAAGGGCTGGGGATGTGATTCAGCAGTAAAGCACCCTTGGGTCAATTCCTGTACCAAAATATAAAAACAAAAACAAAAAAATACCCAAACAAGCAAAAAACACCAAAACAAACAAACAAATGAAAAACAAAAACAGATTCTTTATGATACTAAGTATGGTTTTCTCCTGTCTCTCCTGTTGGGTTTGTATGACTTCTTAAATCCTTTTTAGATTCCCGTCTTTTCTTAATTTTTTCTCAGTTTCATAAACTTTTCATTCATTACTTCTTACAGACTTTTCAGATTATCTCTTCTGTCCTTCTGATTCATCTATTAGGTATTTTCATGTGTGGTCAATGTAGATCTTATTTTTTTAGGGTATTTTTAGACTTTTTGTCTGTTTGCTTCAAACTGCATTTTTTCTAAAAATTATTGATACATCATTCTTTTCAATACTTTCTCTTTAGTGGAACCTAATCTATTGTAAAGCCCACCTACTGAGTTCCTCAGTTTATCTATGATACTTTTCAATTTAAGAGTACCATTCATTATTTTTACCAATTTTAATTCATTGCTGAAACTTTACTTGTTTGCATTTATATGCTTGTCTTTGCTATTAACGACTAAATACAGTATTTGAATATTTGATTATACTGACATCTTTCAGTCTTTCTTTAGCTTTAGCATGTGTGTGTTTCTGTGTATGTGTGTGTGTGTGCGTGTGTGTGTGTATGTGTGTGTGTGTGTGTGTGTGTATGCGATTCTTTTGGTCTTCTCATATGGCTCTAATTTGTACCAAATACATATACATATGCACACAGAAACTAAAGAGTCTCTGAATATTGTAATCTTTCTGGCAGGAGGGTATATTTTACTTATGAAGGATTTAATAGAAGGGTCAGAATATATTAAGTAGTCTAGGGCTGAGGGCATTTTAAGGTGTGTTTTATGTTATTTTGATTGGTCATTTTCCAAATTTTTCTTCCATGATGCATCTCTTTCAGAGTCAGTACTAAATCTTTCTGTTCCTAGGAATGCTCCATCTTTGGTGGGCAATAGTCTCCTCTATAACCTTCCAAGATCCTGTTTTAGCTTCAGAGACTCTTAGTCACTCTTTTTTTGCTTAACTATCAGCTGTTTTTACTGCTAGGTTCAAAGAACAAAAAAAAAAAAAAAAAAAAAAGGAAAAAGGAAGAAAATTGGTGCCAAATGTAAGCTTCATTTGCACTCTGCTTTTTGGAGAATATTTCTAGGGAAAAATAACAACAACAAAATGAGGTTCAACCTACTTTGTTTCTTAGTGTAACCTGTAATTCACTGTCTTGTGATACTCTGGGATATTGATGTTAGTATGGTATTACTTATAAAGATAACCCATTGAGTTAAAGTAGCAGTGAGTAGGCTTTAGGGGTGCTGTCCATAGTTCTTACCATATTTATAACCTTGTCCAAACTACTCTAACATTTCTGAATCTCATTGTATATCCATCACTGAGATTGTTTTAAAGAGAGACATATAGTTTCTCTTAGAGTAATTACATAGTTAGAAATCCAAGTTATTCAGTAGAACAACACAGAATTTGTTGGATGTCATTATCTTTATACATAGCTTTCTCTAACTAGGTAGTCTGAAAGACATGTAAGAACTGAGAGAAATAACAATGGAACTAAAAAATTGACTACCTAAAAAAAGACAAAATAACTGCAATTTCTCTACATGATTGTTTTCCCAGCTTATCTTAAATTCTAAAATGTTTTTGATTCTATAAGTATCACTATACAGTGTTCTTCTTTTATAATGACATAGTGTTAAGTTGTTCCTTGTATTCAGTATGTTCAGAGTAAAATTTTTATTTGTTCATCCAACTGCTCATCCTGTCTTACTTAAGAAGAGAAGCAACCTTCTCTCTGTTATGCTCTACTGGACAGAGTTTGGCAAGTGTTTTTCAACAAGCTTCACCTTATTTCTAAAAGAATCAGGCATTCACTAGGCAGGCAAAAGCTAGCAAATCAACAGTAATGTTAATCAATAAAAGTAATCAGCCTTTGAAACAAAACCTGTCTCTTACAACATGTAACTACTAGCTCTTGGATGTCCTTTAAGACAGTTTAAAGAGTAACAGGGAGTTGCTGTGCTACACTGTTTCTCACTGTACTCAAAGAAACATTAGAATTTTAAATGAGACTAGTGTGGAAATGAATTCTTTGAGTCTGTGCTAAGTATGGAA
Source organism: Sciurus carolinensis (assembly GCF_902686445.1). Lineage (NCBI taxonomy): Eukaryota > Metazoa > Chordata > Mammalia > Rodentia > Sciuridae > Sciurus > Sciurus carolinensis. The sequence continues at coordinate 871,597 of NW_025920145.1, forward strand.
AGAACATGGAAAGGAAGGAAAGCAGAAACAGAATCAGAGTGAAAAGTTACAAGCAGTATATTATAATCCCAAATATTACTTCACATATGAAATAAAATATTATTTTTGTGTTTCATCTATTATTTAAAGTTTTTGCCTACATACTAGCTCAGTGTTGCTGGTCTAATTTGTTGCCCAACAAACAACTGTTGATTCAATGACATGTCTGTTTTCTTTCACAACTTAATTTTTAAAATTGTTCTCTACTTTTATGCTTTGCTTACATGGAACTTTAAAATAATGAAAGAAAGTTTAACTGGAATGTATAATTTAATTTTTTTTTAAATTGTATTATTTGAATGAATATAAACACTTTAAACAACTTCTGAGCAAACTTTCCCATTTCTACTGAATAGAAAAGTGCCGAAATGATTTATAAACTTTAAAGTCCATAGAGTGATAATTATTTAATGTTTTCTTATAAATTTCTAGTTGTATTCAGTTTCTAATAATATTAACTAATACACAAAGATCTCTATTATATTATAATGACATGATAGTAACTGTTTAACAATACTTATTATTGATTACTACAGAACATGTATATATTTTCTATCTTATGGCCCATTATCCATATTGTGAGCCTGTAAGCAATGCACTTATATTTCAGGAAAAAAGCAGAACTTTAAATTATGGTATTTGGTGCAGTAGTACATACCTGTTATCACAGCCACTCAGATGGTTTAGGCAGGAGGATCACAAGTTCAAGACCATCCTGAGTAACTTAGTAAAGGCCTATCTCAAAATAGAAAATAAAAAAGTCTGAGAATATAGCATAGGGAGAGAGCACTTGCCCAGTGTGTGCAAGGACCTGAGTTCAATCCCCAGTAACCCTTCTCTACTAAAGAGACTTTAGGGTATATTTGGCAAAATTCTCACATTTGACAATTTGCTTCACCTAATTCCTCTATATTCCATGGGGAAATGCAAACTGTGTTTAATATTAAAGGACTAAGAAGACCAACACTAATTAGGCTGATGTAAAGTGTGAAGAACTTTTGCTTGGAGGATTCCTTTACCTTACTGGTTGCTTAAACAGCAGGCATAAAGAAATGCTGGGAGAAAAATAAACAGGAGAACTGATGTGTGTTTGGCTCGGGCATGACAGCCACAGTGGCATGGCTCTTCTGGGTTCTTATTACCAGCTGCATTATAGACTTAGTGCTTGAGTTTATCTGCTACACTGTATGATCTCCAGCCAGGACAGAAACTGGACTTAGACCTGTCAAATTAAGACCTGATGATGACCAAGACCTAGGAGTTGTGTGGAATATACTTCAAGTGTTACTTTCCTTGAGTATGAATTTTTAGTTCCTTATTTTTGCCTTAAAGAAGACATATAGAATTTCCTGATCTATGTGGTTAGATTTCCATGTCAAGTTTTAACATTGATATCTGTCATCCACTCCAGTTGTCCAAGCTGTCACTCAAATCTGTGAGGTTCATTCGTTGCTCTTCAGCCACCATATATGGCAGGCCCCAAGCTGCTAGAAAAATGATGTAAACATGCTCTAGAGAGAAGAAAGTTGGTTAGGAAAGTATTTGCAGTTCAGATTTCCAAAAAGCTTCTCAAAAACAAGTTGCTTTAACATATAATTCTAAAGAGTATTCATTCTCCCCCTGACAGAATATTAAGTCTTTTTAGAAAAAGGGGAATGGAATTTAATTCTCCATGTCTGTGGAAGTGATTATAAACTTTTGCATAACACTACTGCTTCTCTACAGATGTAAAATGAAAGAAAAAAGGGAGAATCTCATGAAAATCTAAAGGAGATCAGTAAAGTACAGGAAAGGAACCAGGGAGTGAGGAAAAGAGGGAAAGGAGAGAAACTAAGGAATGACACTGACCAAATTATATTGTTAAATTGTGTGCATGTATGGATATGCAATAACAAACCACGCCATTATGTGTGATTATAATGTATCAATAAAAATATCTAAAAAAGAGAAGGTGATCATGAAAGGGCAGCATGAATGATCTTGTTATAATGAAAATATTCACTATCTTGAGAGCATCTGTGTCAATATCTTGGTAGTCATACAGTGCTATTATTCTGCAAGATGCTATCATAAAGGAAACTAGGAAGGTACACAGCAGTTCTTTGCATCATTTCTTGCAACTGCAAGTGAATATTTAGTCATCTTAAAAGATTTAATTAGGAAAACAATATTGGGTCAACGTTTTCTGGCAATTGACAAGGGTGAAGGAAGGGGTTCAGGGTATAATCAGTGGGGCTAATCATAATCATTTTCTTACAAAAATTTTCACACTCTTAGCCATTTGCAATAGGCATGAATCATTCATTTACCCTAGAGCATGATTTTTAACACCTTGAAACATGCATAGTCTGAGCGGTTTTCACTGTAGCTGTTTACTCTGTGCCACCAGAACTTAGGAATCAGCAAGTGCTTTCAGCATTCATTGGATAATCAGCATCTGAGGTCAAAAGGTGATAGCCTAATTACAACACTAAACTTCTGTCAAGATGTCAATACTAGTGTTTGGATTCTTAAAGTGTACAAAAACAACCTGCTTCCTGTCTCAGCAACTATGCTAGCTATTCACTGTTTCAGCTTACATAACAGAAGTGACAGCCCCCAAGGTCTTCTTTGATGTGTTTAAGACAAGTGTTAATAACTGCACTTTAAAACAATCAACAGTGGTATAAAATGACAGGAAATGATGGTAAATCTCAAATTGTGAAATATGATCTGTTATACTACCAATGCATAGTCTTAGGTTAAATCGATATTATCAGGCATATATTTTAAAATCAAAGTTTTCAAGGCTCTACCATATGAAATGAAATTTTAAAAAAGGTTTAAAGCAAAAAGAATTCCCTTGGAATTTGTGAAAATAAGTTTTTGCTTTGATATTTAACCTTTGTTTTTGCATCAGCACTGAAAGTGACTTCAGTGGAAATTTGATGAAATCTAGCATTTTCACAACAGTTCTGTTAAAAATCCTTCTCCAAAATTTTTTATTAAGTTGATAGTCTAATATTTGTAACCTTTATCCACAAAAATATTCTATCTCTATATTTTACATTGTTTAATGCAAGGGTGAACATGAATAACAGAGAAAGAACACAAACTAGAATGCAAAATTAATTGTTTCAGTGTTCATTTTATGCCTTTTTAAATAATCCTTTTTTAAAATTCAAACAACCTAAAGTAAAATGAACCTCCAAGAAAGTGAAATTGAACAAACATTATAAATCAGAATTAAAGTCATTACAAATAATTTTATTTTAATATATGAAGTGTTAATTAAATGAATTACAATTAGTATAATCAGATTCTGATGGAAATTAGCTCCTTAGTGAATTGAGCATTATTAAAAGAATCTACTTCTCTCTTTCTAAATGATAAAATCATGTGAAGAACTAAATTTTATGAGGCATCTCTGAAAGATGAAAAGTTGATTAAATAATATTGAATTAGTTAACAAAATTCTAAAACTAATAGAAGAGTATGCTGAAAAATGTGAGTTTTTCATAAATACTAAAAACTAAAAATAGAAGTAATAACTTTCAGAAAGAGCAGGGAAACTTCTAGAGAGTTCATAACAAATTATCCCAACCCTGGGGCTTAAAAATACACAAATCAATTCTCTCATCATTCTGGGTGTCAGAGGTTCAAAATCAAGGTATTGACTTACCACATTGTCTCCAAGGCTCTTGCCTCTTCCAGTTTCTGATGCCTGTTGGCATGCTTTGGCATCCCTTGAATAGAGTCACATCAATCTAAACTTTGCCTGTATCTTCACATTTTTTTATGCTACATCTACCAGTGTCTTCTCTTTTTTTTCTGTGTCTTTCTCTTGTGAAATATTTGCAGATATATTCAGGATAATTTTAAATGATCTCAGCTCTAAATCCTTAACTAAAGCTTTAAATATTCTATTATAAAATAAGATAATATTCAGTTCTGGTGTTGGGAATGGCCAATATCTTATGTCAGGGGAGGAGACATTCTTCAGCACACTTCATCACTGACAATCACTTTTTGTAATACTGTGTTAGAATCATTCACATATGTCAAGTCTTTCTCAAAGTTCAACCCCTCCCACATCATGAATATGACAACAGAATATTTATTCTTTCTGTAAAGCAATAATATCAATTTGTGGTAAGGAGAGGCAAGCACACCCATAGGTTTGTTTATCTGCAATAAACATGAGGAATCAATATTCTAAATGATTAAGTTCTGAGCTTCATTTTTTATAGTAAAATCACAGTCATTGAAGGTACAATGAAATATGCTACCTTTTAGCTGTATGTTTCCTTCTTTATCTCTCCACACAAACATGTACCAACTCCACTATCAAGCAATAAACAAAAATTATACTGTAAATCCATAGGAGTCTCAAAATATGTTAAAAGATTTGAGGAAAATATAATCCAAAGAGAATCATGAAAATTGAAGGATATTGCATACTATGAGAGGATAATATAACAAACATAAGCAACAAGTCATATCATAGATAAGAACAAAGTTTTAGTAGGATATATAGAAAATGTGAGAATAAATATTAGCAATGCCTTCCTAGACATGTAAGAATAAACCTTCGCCAGTAATAATTATAAAGCCTAGGCTAAAACATTTGAAAAATAATAGCTATTTGAAGGTACAGGAAACATCAAAGGCACCTATAAATCCAGAGGCTAAGATCTAAGTCAAAAAGACACTGAAGAAAAGCAGATTCATCAATGCTATCATCCACCCCTCTGCCAAATTTGAAGATTTATTGACTTTTGGAAAGTATTTAGATGTTTGAAGAGAAAAAAGTAAACCAATCTTTACTGAGTTCTCTATGGGTCAGGACTTGAGACATTATAATCATGATGGAAAATTAAAAGCAAAACAAAACAAAAAATACATGGACATAATAGTTTACAATTATGCCCTAAGATATTGAACAACTCCCAAAGGAAAAATATAAGGTCCAAGAGCAGAAAAAACAAAAGTCAGCTTCTCTGTGACTAAAAAGTTCATCAGAAAACTCTATAATGTTGAGGTACTAGGGAGAAAAAATGGAGTTGATGACAGATAATGATTTAAAGTTTCTGTAAAAACATCAGATTTGCATTTATGAGACCAGTAGTGTTTAAGAGTGCAGTGATAAAGAGTAGACAGACTTAGTTAGGTTAAGATTATTTGTTTATATTCTGTGCACCTAGTGGAACGAATTTATTCTCTTTGGAGGGAAAAGGTATGACTTCAATTACGAAGCATTGTATTTAATTCAAAATGACCAATCTTGCTAGATTTGAAAATAAAATCATTATAAACCAAGATAATTGACAGATAATATGAACATATGCACTGTAGATCAAGATAAAGGACCTATAATGTAACAATTTTAATAATACAATAATTAATATATTTGATAAGATTAATAAAAAGGAGAATTTTCCCAAAAAACCCAAAACAATTAAAAATAAGAATATAAAAAATCTTGAACGTTAAAAATAGCAGAGTTGATATTATAAATGCAGTGGATGTGCTTATCATTGGATTACACAGAGTAATTTTAAAACTGAACGATAAATAGAAAATACCAAGATTGAAGCAAGAGTTCAAAACTACTGGGAAATAGTTAAAAATTTCAGAATATACAAAGGGTAAAGAGGAAGGTCTAGTAAATGTGTAATTGGATTTAGGGCAGAAACAATATTTTAATGAATACATATTAAATATTTATAAATGGAAAAATATATCAAGCCATCAATTTAAGATGCTTTATGAACTCCAACTCATATAAAGACAAGTAAAATTACATGTTGTCAGACCACTGTAAAACTGCTTAAAATGAAAGATAAAGAGAAAATCCTTATAACTAGCCATATGAATTATACATTAACTTTAAAGGAAAAAAACTACAGGAAAATGAGTGTCTTTCCAAAATTATAAAAGATTTCTGTTATCTGCTGAAAGAAAACAAGTAGCAATGTAGAACTTTATATCAGGACATTTTTTAAAATATAGGTGAGGCACTTGTGATTTCAGTTCAAGAAGCTGAATGGCAAACACCACCACTTCATATCCACAGGGAAGAGCTAGACAAACTACAGAACTAAGGGCTTTACTTTAACTCCCCCCAAAATTGAAGATGCTAGACAAATAGCCTGAGGTATGAGAGACCAAGGACTGCAGGGTGATGCAGAACAGATCTCACTAGGTATCACTGCATCATGCATGTTCGTACAAGCTGGTAAGGAGACTGGCAAGATATCAGAGAAATTAAAAAAAAAAAAGTCCCAATTGTGGGCTAATGGGTACACATGAGGCCTCTGGGACCCAGATATGAATGGAGGTTTCACTGACTTCAGGAACCTTACCAATACTGGGGACAATTCTGAAGAAGCTTCCCTCACAGTGCTGTCTCAAGGAGCGGAAGGAAAGAAACTGAAACCATTTTCCATACAGTGCCAGACCTGCCATATTTATGTCTGCTTTGACATTTGCTTTGTGTCAAATGTTCTTTGATTGTTCCCACTTTTTGTATGCCTTATAATGTTTTGTTGGAAGCTGGACATCCTGTGTGGGAAAGCAGAGACTAAACACATTTTCTTCCTGGATGTTGCCATGCTTTTCTTTCTAGTAGGCCTGAGTGCAATTGTGGAATTAATAAAGTTGGAAGTTAGGCTGGATTTGAAATGTTGTTGTTTTGGATATGCTTCATTTTTTTATGCACACAAATCAAGAGATCGTTATTTTTGTTCTGTTTTCAGTATAGGATTTGGACTAATCTAGTTCAGTTTGTTTTGAGATTGGTTATCACCAGTTTGTTGCATCAGTGCATCACAAGTTCTAGATTCTTCTAGTGATATTTTTAGTTTAGGTTGAAAATCTTTTTAAATTCAGGATTATTTCAAATGTCTGTTTCCAAGTATTTCTTTATTTTCCCCATCTTTTAAACTGCCCATCTTTTGGCAGTATTCTGTTCATTGGTATCAATATTCATGAAATATTTACTTGTCAACTGGACTGAGCTCCAGTGCCTAGAACTATAGTCAAACATTATTCTGAATATTTTGGAGAGAGTGTTTAGAGATAAAGTTAGCATTTAAATTGGTAAACTTTGAGAAAAGTACATTGCTCTCCATAATATGGTGGGCCTCATCCAGTGAGTTGAAGGTCTGAAAAGAACAGAATGCTGTTCTGACCCTCAGGATGAGCGGTCCTGCAGGCAGAAGGCCTTCGAACTTGCACTGCGACTTCTGTTCCACCCTAGGTCCAGGCTGATGATCTTCACACTTGAACTGCAGATTATAACTGTGCTCTGTGATTTCAAATGCAAGGAAGGTTGTGAATTTTAATTTGTCTCTTTCATCGTAAGATTAGGAAAAACTCTTTCTACATTAGTATGCATCCCAGAGTAGATAGCAGCTGTCAACAACATATTTTAATTGAAACACTTTGACAACTTGCTCATCATTGGTAATTTTTAAAAAGTCCATATCGTACATTGCATTCAAAAAATAGTCATTGGATTAGGTATAATGATGTAAAAAATAAAACCTTGCAAGGATTTCAAGGACATATGGGTGGACTTTTCACAAGTTTCAGAGTAGAGAGAGGCTTTCTAACTATATTTTAAAATCTAGAGGCAATGACTAAAGATTTAAATATAGAAAATTCTTTTAAAGCTTTTATATTTTGAGAAACACCATACATTATTAATATAGATCATTCAAAATCTTTAATAAAATCTTTGGCAATATACAAAGCATACAAATGTCTATATTCACCTGGGCATGGTGGTAAGTACATGTAATCCCACCAACTCAAGAGGCTGATACAGGAGCATAGCAAGTTTGAATACAGCCTGGACAACTTAGTGAGACCTTGCCTCAAAATAAAATAAAAAAGGAGTTGGGTGTAGCTTAAAGGTAGAGCACTTGCCTAAAATGCATGAGATATGTGAGGCCCTGGATTTGATCCCTAGCGTTACAAGCAACAAGTACAACAAAAAATTCTTAAAAAACAAACAAACAAAAAACAGACTAATATTCCTCAGAAATAGTTACCTTTGGTGGACCAGTGAGTAAATTCATGAGTGAAATCATGTGGAAAAGACATCGTCAGTCAATTCAACAACAACAACAAATGATATAAAACTAGAGTTTAAAAGCTAAAAATATTTTCAAGCTTACTTCTATTAAAATAATTACAATCAAAACAACAATACTATTTCTTACCCAATGTAGGGAACACTCCTCAAGCTTATTTGACAGCAGTTGCTGTCACCATGGTTTAAATAAACCTAAGAGTCTGGATGGAGAAACTGAGGAAATGGTAAAGACTCACCATGGATTGCAGGCCTTTGCAGTTACTGAGGCTGAGCTATGAGCTGAGGGAAAGCCTTGCTCAACAGGCATCACTGACCGCTGTAAGTTGAGTTGGCCTGTACTGCCTCACCTCATGCTGTGGACTGGAGGCTTCCCTTCCCCCAGTCCTTTGTCTCAGACTTATTGCTGGACAGAATTACTTAGGGATACTTAGTTTGTTTACATTAGTATGACATATAGCTTACCTATAGGTTGGTTCTGTTATGTTTTAACAAGCATCTTAACCTGATTGGATAATGTGCCTATATTTGTCTTGTACAATCATAAGTAAAATTAGATCTGTGCCTTCCCAGCCTGGTCTCTGATGTCTGTGTTTATTGGGAATATTGTTGTCTTCACCCTCAGTGCAACCTCCATTCCAAATAACAACACCCATCATACTGGAACCATTTTTAATCTATGAAAATGATGAGGCTAGGCTATCAGGCATTCTTCAGCTTCTGGAGGAAATGTCAACTGGTACCACTCTTCTGGAAGGAATTTGATGACATTTAATAAAACTACACATGGACTTCACTTTTGGCACAGAAATCCTCCTTTTAGGAATCTACCCTAAAGATACACTTGAGCAATTATGGGAGTTTTTGTGTTTGTGGCTATTGAAAATAACTTCATGCCTCTGTAGAAGAGAAGGTGAATAAACTAATGATTTGCAGTAGATTGTTGCCAATCTAGGGGTAATTACATGCCCTAACCATTAATATACATCACATGGGAGGTCAGATGACATGATGTTAGGAAGTCCTTACTTGAGGCATAACTATTGCAATCATTTCTGTTACTCATATCTCAAAGAAGATTATGTGCTTCACTAAATAAAATTATGAATATCTTAAGTACATCAGTGAAAACTGTGTCATTGCAGTGATGGGTGTTAGAATGGACTCTTTGGAGATGGTTGGCATTCTCGTGTGAAAAGAATGGAAACATTTGCTGAGGACTCTACAAAATACACCTTAATTATCTTGGAAAAAATTGTCACAAACAGATGCATAGACAGGTAATCTATGATTTCTAGATAAGACTCTTTTCAGTTCTGAGTTTCTGTAAATTCTTCTTGCCTAAAGCTGATTGTAAGGATAGTGCAATCTAGACTGTTATTTTGTCATTTCTGAATTAAGTGAAACTTTCCTGATTTTGTGACAAGTGAGATTTAAAATTAAATTTCAATGATCTATTACAACATGAGAAAATAAAAATCAATATGATACAAAATGGGAATGATGAAATATATTTTTAAAAAATAAGAGCACCTAAACATTTTAATCCCTGAAGGTAGGTTATAGAAGACTTAGACTTAATTAAAAACATCAAATTTTTAAAAATCCATACTTGTCGCGTTCCCTGCCCGCAGAGAAACACGACACCTGGTTGAAGTTTCAATGCTTTATTGCATGCTGTCTTTCTGCTTCTATTGTTTCTTTTTCTTATCTTATTTTTCTCCTCAGCAGGGAAGTTACAGACCTTATATAGGTAAAACCACCAATCAAAGGAGAGCACACGAGGGAAAAGCGTGGACAGATACAGAGAGCCAAGCAGGGCATACCGAGATCATGCGTTGTGCATGAGACCAGAGAACCAGTCATAAAGACTTCCTTAAAATGATGTCAGATGTTTGTGCAAAAGTTAACTGCTCTGGCTCACTGCCAGGCGCCATCTTAGCCACACCTAGGGCCAGGGGTCCCGGGTACCCCGACACATACTCTCATCAATTATAACTTAAAAATATTGACATTTTCTTTATCTTTTTTTCTTTTTGATGACAGAATATTAGTAAAGTGATTGAACTTTCTGTGTCCCCAAAATACATTAATTCACTTTCTGAAGAAGTGAACACTCTTCTGAATTTTATCTACATATATACAGCATATGTATTCATATTTTTAATACACACATATGTATAAATCAGCAGGATACAGCAGAAGGCCTACTTACTGGTCACCAATTAACATGGTCACCAGATTAGTGAATAGTCTTATTCTCAGCGAAACCTACTGATTTCCACAGGGTATTCAGTGTTCACATTCATGATGTACTTCCTCCTGATGCTGCTTCTCCCATCACACATGTTGTAGGCTCATCAAGACTTGGATGTTAACATCCCAAATTTGTGTGTGCCATATAAGTACACACAAATTTCTACATTCTCATTACTTGGTATGTATGAAACATAAATGTCATAAGCATTTTTTCTAGAACTAAATTTGATCCTTTGAAAATTCCAAGAACACATTAGTGTGAGAAAGAGAAGTTTACAGTTTTTTTGAATTATTAATTTATTTTTGATATTTTACAGACTGCATTTTGATTCATTATACACAAATGGGGTACATCATTTCATTTCTATGGTTGTACACGATGTAGATTCATACCATTAATGGATGACAAAATATAATGGGGGTTGATGATGGGGAGTGAGAGAAGAATGGGGGAACTTTAGAATATGTAGAAGGAAATGAGAGGGAGGGGTGTATGAAAAATGGTGGAATGAGACAGACATCATTACCCTATGCACAAGTTTACAGTTTTGAGGAAAATATGCAAGTGTCGAAAGCTCTTACACATGAATTGATGTGGAAATGTTTCTAAATTCTTTCACTAAAGAGAATAATTTAAACATTGGATATAATACTGTTTATTATGAAGTAGAATAGAAACTGATGTGGAATTCCAAGCAATGGACTCACGCTCAAAGAAACATTAAATGAAAGTGTTTCCACCACTTGAAATAAAAAAGTAAAGAAATATGTAATGTTAATTATGCTGTAGTTAATTATTTTCAATTAAGCAACAAACTATAGTTAATAGTCAACTTTTAGTCTTTTATCTAGATCTATTGTTTTGATGTATTGATTCATAATATTTGTTTTAAGTATTTTTGCAATCATTATGCTTTTAACATTCATCCAAATTTTAGTGAGAGATTAATTTTATTCTCTCAAGTACATGCATTATCATCCACATTCATCTGTACTTCTATGGAAGTAAGTTTAGTATATTTATGTTTGCATTAAAATGCAATAATTCTTGGGAACTGGTATTCTTGTCCTGATTTAGACATGAATTAATCTGTATGTAAAATTTATCCATCAGGTATGTTGTTTGCTATCATTTTTGATTAGTTTTAGAATTATGTTATTTTTCTCAATTTCTAGCTTACTAAATGTTACTATCATGACTTAAAAGACAGAAAATAATGTTAAAATTCATTTTTCTGATTACATTAAAATTTTACCTTAGAATTCTTACAATTCTGAACTAACTTCTGTTTGGAATATATTCCTTTTACTTTGCATGGCTGGAATTGTTCTTTTTGTTATCATTTCATTTTGAAAGCAATAGTATTAACCTAACCCTGTATAATTTTTTCTTAGATTGCAAGCTGCTAGATTTGACAGTCAGATCAGCCTTAGAAAATGACTCAGGTATTTTTGTGTCTATTTCTATTATATCTTATAATGATGCTTATTTTCATATGTGTCTAGTAAACATTTTAAGTGTCAGAGTCACATCTTTTATCGTTGTCTGTCAAAGATTTTTGATCATCTGCATATTTTTCTATCTATTGTTACAGTCAGTTTTTCTTGTTCTTTAGTAAACTAATTAATTTTGATAATGTCTATGATTTCAAAAAGTTATTGAAACAAAATTGTACACAATATTTCTCTCTTTTTGGTGACCTATATTGTATCTGTAATTCAATTTCTTTTTCATTCCTAACATTATATTTAAGTATCCTACCTTAATTTCATCAACTTTTCTGGTAAGAAGCTTACCTATTTTATTGATATTTTTCAGATAAATAATTTTGATTTTTTACATTAACTTTTGCTTTTATACTCACTTTATTATCTTATTTTCTGAATTACTTAGTTTATTAACACATATTTTTAATCTTTGTTACTATTATAAGTATTTGTATAATAACATTACTAAGTACTAGTTTTCTATGGCCTAAAAGTTTGACTTTTAGCACTTTCACTGTCTTAACTTTCAATACTTTCACTGTCTTATTTAATCATATTTATTTACTACCTACTTTTTGATAGAAACCTGTCAAGATACTTGGGGTACACCAATATTAAGAAACAAAAACTTTCCCTAAATTTATGAAGCTTATAGTATTTGAGGCAGAGTGGTGGGGAGAAAAGCAACTGAAGATCATAGATTAGAAAGATTCTTCATTATATGGAAAGGAGTGAATTTTTGGAAGACATAAAACAGCTCAGTTAAGAAAGAGTGGGAGGGCCATAGAAGTGGCTGGATTACACAATATCAAATTGAAAAGTTATACTGCAGTGTAAAGGTGACCTTTGAGCAAAGACTTGAAGAAGGTCAAAGCGTTAACCAAAGGTACATATGACTTACAAATAAATAAAATGGTTGCCATTGAGTACAGATTAAAAGTAGGCAGGGAACAATGGGGGAGACTCTGGGAAGTAAGGATGACTCCAAATAGATGGTAGCAACATTGAACATGACCACTATATATTTTTAAATAAAGAAGATAGAATTTATACATCAGATAGGAGGTGGCACAGAAAGAGTGGAAAGAATAAGTCTCCATTTTTTTTTCCCAAATCAAATGGAAGGATGATTACCCATCAATGAAGAAGTAGGTTGCATATGAATAAAGAAACTACTTGGAATTCAACATTTTATCTGTTGAATATGAAAATATTTTTATACATTTAACTTTATATGCAGAGTGGGTAGGTGGATATTTGCTTGTCACTCAAGAAAGATCTGAACTGTTAGAATAAATTTTGAATTTTTGAACGGAGGTGGTGGCTAAAACTGAGTGCATTGAATTAGGAAGAAGAAATCATTAATAGAAAAGAAGTCTTCTCAGAGAATACTACAGAATTCAAGAAGAAATTTGGCAGAAGAGAAGAAACCAACAAACAATATTTGGAAAGAATAATGAATCAGATGATGGCTAGAGCAATTGAGGGCTAGAGTACTAGAGCTAGCTAAAACCATTAGGGAAATTAAGGGTGATGTGCTGGAGTCATGTAGATGATGACATAATGAAGCATTGTGATTGATACCATCTGTTGACTTGAGAATCAGAACTGGTGATTTCAGGAAAGTTAGCTGTGCTATTTATATTTTGCTTCAAAACCAATTAATCAAAATGAATTGGACATAACTTTCCTATGGATATATATAAATACATGACCAGTGAAACTCCACATCATGTACAACCACAATAATAAGTTATATTCTATGTATGTATAATATGTCCAAATACACTCTATTGTCATGTATATCTAAAAAGAACAAAAAGATTTGCCAGTTTAAATACATAGAATATATTTTTGATTTCCGTTGATCAGGAATTTTAGAGTAGCATGGTTGGCCTTGGCCTCCCTCTCAGGTCTTAACTTTAATATACTGAGTTGCATATTGTTATCAGGTCATTAGTAATTTTAGAGAACATGAAAGAAATGTGTATACTAGAAAACTACTTCTGAGCATAGGTACAAGCAAGCACATGAGGAACTCAGACTGGGAAAGTTAACAGTGTAAGAGCAACAGTAATTTTACTATTAATAACAGCTTGATAAAGAAGTCTGAAATTATATGTAAATCATTTTTGAACAATTTCTACAGAGCTGATAGTAAAATTATAAAGAGAAGTCATAATTTCTTTTTTATTCTATGAAATAAAAATTCTGTATAAAATTTAACATTAGTCTATGAGTCAGTCATCATCATTATCAACTGGAAAAAAACACTTTTCTTGCATTTAGCAAACTTTGACAATTCAAAAAGTGAAGATAGCTACTAAAATTTGGTACAAAATAGCAATATTCATTAGCAGCAGAAATGAAACATTTTCTATTTCAGCAAGTTATACATAAGGTGTTCATTGCTAGGCATATTCAATTTGAAATTCTACCCATGGAACACAATTCTTAAATAAAAGCAAATGACATTATAAGAATTCAAGTCATTTTGACTGAGAGAGGTAAAATAGAGGAAATTTCTAAGTAAGAGAAAGCAGTTAAAGTTAAAGCCTCCCTTAGAGAACTATAACTTACATGACTGGCACTTAAAAGAGAGATAATAATTTGTGTAGACACTGAGTTTGGCAGAGCTATGGGAATAATAGATCTTTTTAATTTCAAATATTATTTCATTTTTGATGCTATGACTTTCCTTTAATATTAACTGTTCATACTATTTTTCCAAAATGTCCTTGACCACCATGTGGGAAATAATGAGCTTCAGCTTGGTAATTAATCATGGAGGGATGTCAGTGCAAAACTGTCCTCATTGTTACTTGAAAGCTATATCCTTAAAAAGAAAAAAAATAATGCTGCATTAGGCATATGTAAAATCAACTTAAATTGTGATTTTCAGGTTCAGAATATTTTAGAATGCATTACAATAGTTTAGTTTGTTCCCTGTCTGTGGGACTTCAAGAACCAATAAATAGAGATCTACAAATAAACGGTAAGATAGTCTAAGATCTAGTATTGATTTCTCCACATTTAACATATTTATTTGTATATGTACATGCAGATATTATTCCACCACTTCATCCAATTAAATACTGTAAACATATGGTAACATTACTCATCTATTAGTCTTTGATTTTCAAACTGCAAATTGCTCACTGCATAGGCTTTAGATACCTTTTTTTTTTTGGCAATAGTTTTTGGAAGCCCATGTTTCCAATAATAGTAGGTGTACTATTAACTCTTTCCTTTTGAAACCAAAATAAGAAAGTGCTTGATACTTTAGTTCTTTGTCTTTGCTGTCAGTTACCTTGTATCTTATCTCTCTGTGAGATGAATAAATCTTATTTTTGTACTATGCTCATGAAGATACTTTAGGAATCTTCCTAGGGAATAAGAAGTCCTTTCTTGCTTATCATCTCCAAGGAAAATGGACCATGTCTCTAACTCTTTCCCCAAAAATGTTGACTCAAGAGAGAAAGAGATGAGAAGAATTTCTGGGAAGCAATCATTGACCATGCCACCCACTCTTTCTTCTTTCCCAAAGTCACTCTGAATGGCCTTGCCAAAGACAGTTCACAGTGAAACTAGTGCAACTTAAACTTGAGGACCCCAGCTTTGCAAATACTCCTTCTAAGACTCTGAGAGGGGTCCTGCAGATGTGTTCACACTGTGGTTTTGAAAATTTGTAATAGCAGGGGTTTTCTATTCTTATTCTTTCACATGATCTCTCATATAGAATAGGGCTTTCAATCTCACACAACTATGAGCATAGGCAGAATGTCTCAAAAATATCACAAAACTTTAGAACTTGATGAATATTTATACTTCAGCTATTCTATTTCTTCCTGGTATACATGAAAAAATTAAGGCCCAGAAAAGTTCTGTTGCATTCCTGAAACCTGAAGTCATAAAGTTAGTTAGAAATCCAGTACTACAATTCAGTTTTCTTAATCTCGAACTAGTGTTCTTTTGATTATACTATTGTATTCCGTAAGAAGTAGTGATTCACATAGGAATAAAATGTTTTCACGTTTTATTGATTAACAGGGGAAATACTTTGGAATTTGGTGAATAAGTATTTAATTTCCTTCCTGAGACTAGCCGGCTGAATATAACACTTTTTTTTTTTTCTTTTTAAACAACTTGTTAAATGGCAATAAGGTCAGACTCAAAGAACTGCTCTTTGGGTAGTATATGGGAAGTTTCTAAGAAAATTAAAAGTGGCCTAACTCACATGTTATAGGCTCTAATTTTCCCAAGTGAATGTAAGTAATGCAGAGATATAAACAAGCCAAAGGAGTAAGACCATATGCCAAAAAAGAAAAAGATTTAATTTATGATCATCTCATCAGTCTGAGTGAATGCTACATTATCAATCATAATTTAAGTTCCATTTTAATCCTCCCACCAGCTACAGAAAAATCTTTAAAAAATTTACAGATTTGATTACTCCCGCTTTTTGAGTGATCCATAAACTCTTCCCTTAAATCCTTTTTTTTTTCAATTCAACACAAATTAAATTCATATTAAAATTTCCTTCTACTCACTCTGAAGTAGCACTCAAGGGTTCCCCTGGAATATGTTTTTCTTTGCTCCAGTGATTTAAATAAAACTAATTTTGCTTGTTTATATATTTGACTTGTTGGGTACATCTATGTCACTGATGGTCTAAGGTAATGGACTTGATTTGTAACTTGGGGAAAAGCAAACTCTCAACTATTAATTACTGCTTTAGTGCTTTTCTATTCAATCTCTGCTTTCTTATTAATCTCCTCCCGTATTCCCACTTAAACACGGGAGATTGAATTATTCTTGGGATTTCTGCTTTTGTATGATCTTTCTTGGGCCCAAGATGAGGTGTCTCAGTTCCTTGTTTCCTCACTTTCTGTGTGGTGTTGTTTGGCACTTCATGCATTTTGCTTGATTAAGCTTTTATTTTCTTTCCTGATTGAGACTTTTACTTAATTTTTTGTATATTAATACATTTCTCACTTTTTCCCTGAGAAAATGGTAATCACAATTTACACATTGGAATTTCTCAGTTTGAATTTTGGTCACTCTGAAATCATAATTGTCACTATTTATCTTGACCAAATAGATACACTAAAAATGAACCATTTTTAAAAGAAAATATGTTTTGGTGAATATCATGATTTATATTCTCTTCTGGACATAACCAGCAAAAGTTAAATTAGAAACAGCAAGGTGCATATTAGATATTGTATTGTTCTTTTAACACTTAAATTGTCTCAATAGATGAGGGAAGGAAGTGTAGTTATAGTAGAGGAAGGAGAAGGGAGTCAGGAGGAAAAAGAAAGGGAATCATGAACTGAAAATTGATTTCCATGCATGTATGAGTTTGTTGGAATGAACCCAACTACTATGAATAACCATAAAGCTCTAACAAAAAATTGTCTCAAAGCAAAATATGGTCCTTTCTCACATGCATGAAATTTTTTTTAGTAATTATAATTTTCATTTCTATGGATGCTTTTAATTCTCATATCTCATTCTATAAAGAAAGAAAAATTAGAAATAAAAATGTGTCAAACTAGAACTATAGAATGGCCACTAACTCTTTTTAAATAAAAGGATAAATTATCACACCATAAGAAATGTTAGTTACTTTTCCACTTACTTAGTCATGTTGATGCAAAATGATAACAGAACAAAATGATTGTAGAAACATACTACTTTTCCAGGTTTCACAAGTACTGTTTTAAATTTCTCTAACCACATTTGATAGCACTATTATTAATAGCATTTTTCTGGTCAAGCAAATAACTTTGAAATGGCTTTGGATTTGAGTTTAAATTTTAGAGTTCTTTAGACCTTTAACAGCCCCACGGTTATAGAAAGTATAGTGATCTCAATTTCTATCTTTAGTAAGTGCAGAATAATCCAGAAATTTCCATACTAAATACTCCTATTGAATGCATAGCAATTTCAAATGTTAGCTATTACTTAAGACAAGCAAAAGTTCACACATGTCATTATAGCAGGAAAATTTGTGCCTGACTATGGGAAATATCACTTTAAGATTCAGAAAAACTTTATAGCAATTTTAGTACAACAAGAGTTTTGTGGTACATGTTAGTTTGCTAGCTAGTAGAAAGCAGGTGCTTTTGTAGCACATTGACCTTTGTATTAAGTGTTTTGTCTAGTGGGTATTACAAAATAGATGAATAACGTTTAACTAAATAAATGAAATTAGGAAGAACAAAGTAATTTCAAAGTAAATTTAATTCATAAGACATTTTAAGTCTTTAAAGAGGAACAGCACATCAACCCAGGTCCTACAAAGATGAACTAAACAAAATTTTAAAAATGGCAACAATATAATTTATAAAATCTTGTGACTGAACACTTAATTAACTTTGTATTATTTTTGTTTCATAAAAACATAAGCAACATATTTTAGAATCATTTAAAGACCTTTATTGTACTTAAAAATCTATATGGTGCCAATAAAATCTTGGTTTATGAAACAAATATGCAGTATACTAAGATTCTGAAATATATAGTAGACAAACTAAATATCAAACTAAAAAAAATTTAGAGGATTGTTTTGATTCTGAAGAAAAGATATTCACTATTGTTACAACTAGCATTATTTAACAGAAACCTTAATGATTTACAAGTAGTTCATTGATATTTTAAAATCTTAGGTATGGAAATGAAAATGAGCTAGTCTCTAGGACTCAGTGCAAGTAGGTGCTGTATTCCTGACTGTCACAAACATACAAAAGGCACTTCTTTCAGGAATGAAAAAGACAAACAAGCAACAAAAATGACATTAAATTTCCAAAATAAAAAGAAAAACCAAAAATCTTATGCAAGCTAAAAAGATGACTGTTCTATTCAAAAGCACATTTCAATGCAATTTTATATGAAAGGAGACAAATCTCAGTGAAATAATTATTACTAACCTATTTACATTCAACTACCTGAAAAACTGAATACCCTTTACAGAAGTACAAAAAAATTAGGTGGTATTTATTTTATTTTCCTATATGACAAATAATTCAATGCTAACAGGACATGCGTTATTTTCTTTACAGTTTATGTATCTTGTGTTTAGACTTTCTTTGAATCAATTTTCCATATACTCAGAAGAATAAGTTCCCTATTACATGAGTGTAGTGAAATTTTTATTATTATTATTATTATTTTATTTTTACAGACTGCATTTTGATTCATTGTACACAAATGGGTTACAAGTTTTCATTTCTATGGCTGTGCACAATGTAGATTCATACCATTAATATGTGTACAGAAAAAAGGGGTGTACATTGAACTAAAAATAGCCAAATTCTTGTCAGAAAACAGCAACTATCAATACATTTGTGAATATATTTATGAGACCATAGAAACCAATATCAACATCCTCCCAAATTAAGAGAAGGTCTAATTTGGGGAAAGAAAATTTGTTAATTTTAGGTTCTCAGTAAAAATGTGTAGATTTATGGTAAATTTTCCAAAGATAAATTATTTGACCTATCTTTTTAGTGAAAATCCCAGTTTCCTCATTACTTAAAAATAATGTGCAGTGAGAGGGAAGAGAGTCAAAGATGGCTGAACAGAGGTGTCCAGAAATTGCTTCTCCACAAAGAACCAAATTAATAGGTGGTAGCTGCATTTTGAGGTGAATAAGCAAGGGTTAACACTGGAACTCAGCAAGGGAAAAGCTGAAGCCTTGTAGGAATTGAAGACTGGTAATGATGGAACAAAGAGAAGAGCAATGTGCCTAGCAACTAGGGCCCAGGTCCTCAGATAAGCAGTATTCCCCTTTGCAGGGCAAAGACTAGTGGGAGAGACCCAGCAAACCCCACCAGTGCAGATACCAGCAATCCTAGCTCCAGCAAAGTTTCACAGTAATTGCAGACTTGTGACCCAATTATGGGGAAACTTGGATCCACACAAAAGCTTTGATTTGGAGAAGGAACTCACATTATCTACATACCCTGGGAGTTCACAGGCATTCTACCACATTAGCACAGGGGCTGCAAATTCATGAATCCAACTTAACACAGCAGAGACACTATGATCTCAGCACCAAGCCTATACTGTTCTCAGCATTACAGGAGTCTGGTGTTTCAGCACAGAACTGAGCAGAGGGACTGAGGGACCTGAGTGCTTGTCCTCTGACCTAGGGTCAGCCCTGTTAGGATTTGTGTCACAGCCAGGACTGAGAATGCATACCCAAGGGAATTTCTACCGCTGTCTTCCCAATGGACCATCTGTATGTTGGTCCACACCACCACCAAGACTTCTGCAAAGTGGTCAGTTCAGAGCCAGTGACATAGTCCCTGCAGCTACCTCCCCTAGAGGGCAGTTGCATTTGGATCTGCAACACTGCCAGCACTCAGATCAGACACTGTGAATGTGCACCGTGGTTTCCTGCCACTGTTCCCTCCCATACTGTGTGTGAGTCTGCGCCAATACAGACTGAGGACAGGTGCTGCAGGTCCCCTACTGCTGCAGCAGAGGTTATACCAGCAGAGCCTGAGGACACCTCCACTGCTCCTAGTGCCAGCATTTAAACTGTTGGATTGGCGACACTGTGTGTATCTCACATACACCACATGTACCATACCTACCTTGGCTGCTAGAATGCCCCTATTCCATGTGGACCTCAGAGACAGGGTCTCTTCAACCCTGCTATATCCTGCACTGTATCCAAGGGCAATAATCATAGCCAAATAAGTTAGGAGACTAGACTGTGATGCCCAAACCCAAAATTTCTAGCAAATTGATATTCCAAGACATCTTCAGAAGAAAGTCATTTACCACAAAAGATACCTTTGTAAACTCTTAGAGATAACCAATCACTACATGGAGAAATCTCCATGTAGGTTCATGAGAATTAGGAAGAAGAAAGGTTATGACATGCTTTTAGAAGGGCACAATAATTAAAGAATTCTACAAATAGATTGCATTCATGAAATGCCTGAAGAAGAACTTAAAATAATGGTTATAAGGAAGCTCCATGAAATTCAAGAGAATGTAGACAGAATTTATTTTTCATATTTATTTTTTAGTGTCTATTTATTTCTGCTTTGGTATTATTATTTTTCTGCCTAAGAACTTTGAGTTTAGTTTGTTCTTGATTTTATGGGTCTTTGATAGGAATAATTAGGTTTTCACTTGAGATATTACTATTTATTAATGTAGGCACTTATTATATAAATTTCCTTTTTTTTCAGTACTGCTTTTATGTTACTGTAAATTAGGGTATTCTGTGTTTCCGCTGGCATTTATTTCAAGACATCTTTAAATTTTCCTTCTTATTTTTTTCACAAAAAAATAAAGAATATGTAAGGGTGATTATAAATAACTATGTGCCAAAAATTGGAACACCTAGAAAAAATGAGTAAATTTCTGGACACATGTAACTTATCAAAACAAAATTGGGTGTGTTATACTTGATTGACAGCTATTTGCTTTCAGAATCTGAAATATGTCTTCTCATTTTCTTCAAGTTTATAAAGTTTCTGCTGAGAAATCTGTTTTTAGTCTAAGTCTGCTGTTCCCTATAATGTGATTTGGTGCTTTTTTTTGTCATTTCTAGAATTGTCTCTTTGTCCTTCACTCTGACAGTTTGACTAGAATACGCCCTGGTAAAGATAGTTTCTGACCAGATCATGTGTATTTGATATCCCATGGGTGTTTTGTGCCTGGATGTCCATATCTTTCCCAAGACTGGGGAAATTTTCAGCTACTATTTAATTGGAAATATTTTTTCTATGCTTTTCTTTTTTCTTCTTGTTTTGGTTTCTCCAAATGCACGTATCCATAGAATGAATCTTACCAAACTTTCCTATGTATATATATGAAAGTACCAATCTCACTTCATGGTTGTGTCCACCCACAAGGTATTATATTTTAAAACTGTAAATAAATAGAAGAAAGATAAGTAATGGAAAGGAAAGGGAAATGGGGAGTTGGAGAAAAGGAGGGAGAGGAGAAGAAATGGGGACTGAATTAGAATAAGTTATATTCCATACTTTTATAATAATGTCAAAACAAACCCTAATATTATGTATAACTAAAATGAACTAATTAAAAAAAGAAAAAATAATAATAAATCATGACCAAGATGTGAGAAAAAATGTACATTCCTACTTTGTTGGTGGGACTGCATATTATTATAAATCTAGAAAGCAGTATAGAGATTCCTCCAAAAACTTGGAATGAAACCACCAGCTATCCCAACTTCTTGGTATTTATTCCAAAAACTAAAATCAGCATACCAGAGTGATATAGCCACATTAATATTCACAGCAGTGCAATTCACAATAGCCCTGTTATGGAATCAGTCCAGGTTTCCTTCTGTTGATGAATGAATTAAGACAATGTAGTATAATTGGGAGCAGAGGCACATGCCTATAATTCCAATGGCTGAGGAGGCTGAAGTAGGAGAATCACAGATTGGAGGCCAGCCTCAACAATTAAGTGAGGACCTTAGCAAATTACCAGACCCTGTCTTAGAAAGAAAAGTGTCATATATATATACAATGGAGTTTTAGTCATAAAGAATGGGATTCTCATCTGTTAGTAAGAGGATGGAAATGGAGAATGTCATGCTAAATGAAATAAATCAGACTCAGAAAATCAAGAGTCAGATGTTTTCTCTCATATACAGAAGCTTGAGCAAAGTAAAGGAAATGAAGCAGGGATATAATATCCTAAATGTAGAGGGAAGATCAGTGAAGAAGGAGATTGAGCGGGAGGGAAGAAAGATGGGAAAGGAGAGGAAACCCAGAATGAATTTGACAAAGTTATGCTACCTGCATGTATACATATACCACAGTAAATTCCACCTTTATACATATTTATAAAGCACAGATTATAAATAAATACATACATATATACTCAAATAAATGGAAGACAAGTAGAGTAAACAAAAATGAATAAGGGGGAGGAGGAGGGATGGGAAAGTGGAGACAACAGACAGTGATAGGGAACAAATTAAATTCCATGCATATATGACTATGTCAAAATGAACCCAACTATTATGAATAACTATAATGTACTAATAAAAGTATAAAAAACTATTTCTTGTATTTGCAATGCTAAATAGATTAAAAGTTTCACACTATATTTGATGCTCAATTTCATATTTGCCTGAGGAAATAGGAAAAATAAGATAGACTATCAGAGAAACTCAGAGGAGATGACAATGGAAAATAAATAAACAGCATAATGAGAAATTATTTTGTAAATCTTTGCACTAATTAAAGTGACTTTACTTTTTTAATATTTGATACCATGGAATAATGAATAATTTTAGGAAAAAAATAGTGAGGTAAAGTAGTATGATCAGTATTAAGGTATTTCAAGTGAGTAGATGTTTTACACATGAAAAATATCTTCTAAGAGATATACCAAAAGCTCTATCTTCAAAGTGTCTTTTCAAGATAAAACATTATTTAAAAGATTTCAGTGAGATAAGATGAAATATGATAAAGGGAAAATATAATGGGCTGAATTAAGAAATTGCTCTTAATATTAAATGTCATTCTTATCAGAGTGCTTTTAAAAATCCATCTTCTGTCTGTACAGG